>NW_006796856.1:2456-5049 GCF_000442215.2 Lipotes vexillifer | reverse complement strand
TAAAAAAAAAAAAAAAAAAAAAAAAAAAAAGAATACTTATGATAATGCTTTTATTATAGGAGTACATTTTAATATTTTATGAATGTGCAAGAATGTTATGTGTGGTAAAAATATTGCTTTTCTTGTATAATTTGGTTGATATAAAGTGGGTGTGATTGTAATATAATGTGTATATTTTTAGCATTTAATAGGGCTGACTCATTTGCAGCAAAAGAGTGTGTGAACCATAGGGTTGATTTTAAAATATCCAGCCTATTTTCAGAGTTCTCTTTGTCACCTAAATGACTTTCTTCCCAAATAAGCTATAATTTTCTAGTACAATTGTCATAGAATTCTACCTTAGCACTTTTTCTCCTCAGTGCTTATCCAAATGCTGCAGCTGGAATTTCTTATGAACTCACAGTTATTGTCACTCACTCTGATACTACTTCTGTAGACAGAATTCCCTTTTCATTATAAATGTGGACAAAGACTCTGTGAATATTTTAACCTTCGAAAATCAAAATCTGCTAGTCTAAAATCTCTTTTAGCAAAGGTCTGTAGATATCACATTTAAACATTAAGCCCTTTGCTTATTTGATGCATGTATTAGTAGGTTGTTTTGTAAACATTATGATATACTTCACAAGGATTCAGAATACTATAAACTCAGTTTTTAGTGAAACAAATTAGTACTCAGAGGCTCAGAAAATCTTGGAAACTAAAGGAACCATTTAAGCAAACACACTAAAATAATTATCTAAATACAGGAAGATAATGTATGTTAAAGGAGAAATTGCTGGAAAAGTAAAGCATGTGACAACATTTTGATTAATGAATGTAAACTGGAAATTCTCCTTTTGAGAATTAAATAACAATGTATAAATTATCATGTGTCTGTAATAATTTTAAAAGTTGATTGTTTAACTATAAAGGGAAAACTCAAAGCACTATGCTGGCAAAAGAAAGCCATTTTGAATAGAAAATATTAAAAGTAACCATATCACAAATATGAAATAGAATGTAATCAGAAAAAAACTTTAAAAATATGAACAATATAAAAATAGGCTTAATTTAATTGAATAATAGAATGATTGCACTAGTCAAAATTATTTATCAGATTAACTCCTTAACTGCCTGTCACTAAATATCACATAGCTTCATAGCTTCTTTCTACTGAAGATATTCCATCCATCTATTCCATTACTCATGAATACGTCAATACTTGTGAAGTAGTGTCAAGTATTTTATGTTTCTTAGTCCTCCTGTTTTTTAATATGGTCTTCATTCTTCTAATGTTATTGGATTCTGTTGCCACCACTTTGAAAACACCTCCTTCAAGAAAGTCAAAAGAAAGTCCCACCCCTGACAACACAAAGAAGTCTTACTACTTCACTCTCAGTCTTTAAAATGTACTCCCCACTGCCTTGGAACATTTTTTATTGAATATTCTCTCTCCACTGTTTCCAAACAAATGGGTCTTCATTATCCCGAGGCTCTTAGAAGGAAAAGTTGAAGAAACACTATGTAACTGACAAAGCATAGGGAAAGCAGAAAGCCATCGGTCATAAGGTAGATTGACATTTAAAAAGGGATTTATCCTCCTTCTTTCAACCATGTATTTTCATTTCTCCAATTCTTGAATGGAAATGTGGCCACTGATCATAGTAAGAATGGAAAATTTAAAGTACCTTTAGTGCAATATTTTGTTTCACTATGAATTTATTTGACAGAAAATGTCCTCTATGTCAACAAATTACGTCAAAATGTGGGACATGTTTATTGAATTTCAAATCGATACTTACTGTAGTCCAACTGACTTGTTGACCTAGGTCTGTAAAATAAAGTGTGACAATGGAGGAAGATGCAACACTTTGAATGGTTATGTAGTCCTTCAAAAAGGGCCCACCTTAAACGACAAGGAAATATCATTTTAATACAATTTCAAGGCATAATGATAAATAATTTTAATGTGAAACCAGTGAAAGCTAAGGATGAATTTTACATAGAAATTGCAATTTACAGTAAATCTTTAAAGTAAGACAACGTGAATAAACCCATTTTATAAAATATATCTGGCGAATTTTCAAATACACAGTGGTTTCCTACCACTAGCTACTATCATATTGTGTTCTGAGAAAATGTAATATTAGCTGATATCATAAGCAACTATGATACAAGGTATTTTTAAAGTATAATTTTGTGTGCCAGTAGATGTACATATCAAGTGTTCTATAAATGATTTTATTATAAGATAAATTATTTGGAGTAGAATAATTTTAAAAGTCATTGCAAAGCACCTGGGGATAAGCATGATTCACCTTTTTAAAAGATGTTTATGGGTGCTGTGTGGTAACTGGGAAGAAAGGGAGCAAGATTACTTAGGAGGAAGTCAAAATTCATCAATCAGGGTATGAGGTTTGTTTGGATTAACATGGCCCTGTGGAAATGTTAAAATTTCATCAATCCCAGACATATTTTGGACTTAGAGCAGGTTCAGCTTGAGAGAAAAGGATTCAACTTGAGAGATACAGGCAGTGCTTATATTTTTTACCTGAGCACTTACATGCATTGTAATCTCATTAACTGTCATGAAGAAGATTGAGGAAAGAGT
>NW_006796856.1:0-2435 GCF_000442215.2 Lipotes vexillifer | reverse complement strand
AAAGAGTGGGATTTGGGGTGAAAATGAAAATTTCGGTTAGGGTGTATTTAGTGTGTGATATCTATTAGACCTGCAAGTGGGAGCCGTCAAGTAGGCAGTTGGGTAGCTCTGTAGATGATTTAAAAGTCATTAACAGTTAAAGCCATGGGGCATGAAGAGATTATTTATGCATTCAGTTTGAAAAGGAAAGATGGAAACTAAGACAGAGATTTCTAGCACTCCAGACTTTTGAAGTAAGAAGACATATATACCGCAAAGATTACTGAGAAGGAATTTTTCATTAAATAGGAGGAAAATAAACAGAACATGTCAAAAGATGTGTAAGGGAAATGTTCTGTTCTTAAAAATAAACACTAGGTAAGTCTGGCAAGTGTGTCCTGAAGAATATGTACAAAGATGTCCTTTTTAGCACTGTTTGTAATAGCAAAACATTATAAAAAATCTTATGTTCATAAATGAGATATGGATAAGTATATTTTGTTTTATTTATTTTTTTAATAAAAAATATTTTATTTTTTATTCTGTACAGTATACTGTACAGAAAGAAAAATGAGTAGATTAGAGCCATATGTACCAACACGGATGTATCTCACAAGTATAATGCTATTAGTGTTGCTGTTGTTTTTATTTATATTATAGTTTATGTTAATCTATTTGTGATTTATATTATCTCCAGTCGTGTACAGGTTTCATTTTATTCTCTATTATTGAAAGAAAGAGTAAGATGTTAATTTATGACTATCATTAGATGATTTTCAAAATCCAAGACATAGATTTACAATTACAATTATAGGTATTTTAACGTAAGATAAAAATATAAAATTGTTATATATTAATTTTGATAAATACAACATGAATATAATAGGCTATCACTTCCTTGATTAGGTTATGATATATGGCTTCAAAAGAGATCATCTAGGTGGGCCTGAGTTAATAACAAATTCTTTAAATCTGCATGAAGGAGTCAGAAAGAGGGAAACAGAGCTTCAATATATTGATACTAGTTTTACCGACTAGGGTTCTGGCCTCCTTAATCAGTAGAAATTGATCAGAGGCCAGACAAGAAATTCAGGTGAGGTTTTATTGGGACTCCTGCTACAACAGGGGGAAGAGAGAACAAACAAAAGATTTCCTTGCTTGCCAGCTCCCTGAGGCAGGGGTGTGCTTGTTCCTTATATGGGGTGAGGGTAGGGGTGTGTCCAGAGATAGGGCCAGAGGGGTGGCTTAGGTGTTTTGCCCACCTCTTAGGTGGTGTTGTGTGCAGGGGGCATGCGCAGCACCCTACTCTTGCTCCCGACCCCCCGGAATATGTGGGCCCAGGAGACCATGCCTAATGGAAGCCCATCCATCTATATGATACTTTGACCATTTAAGACCACTGAATTTTCTGCCTGAATTAACTCAAGTAATACATCTTTTGGGGGCATTTTCTCCCAAGAATGGGCCAGACACTAAGGTGCATACTTCTAACCTTACGGGTTTGTCAAGGCTGTTGTATAATGGGTATGGATGATTGGAGTCAGGGATGGGAAGAGAAGGACCAACTCTACCCATGCTTCAACTTTCTATTGAACAAATCTAATGGTTCTAAGAATTAGAAATTCAACCCTGTACTTCCAGGACATTATGAAGTATATTAATCACAGTAATAAGAGAGAGCACATTTTAGTTACCAGTTTGTATGACAGATTTATTGCAATAATGACTGCAATTATTCACCATTACCATAACAACACCATTTGCAATATGACCTTTAGTTCCTTCTATTAAGAGTTGGTGTCTTATTTTCCCACCCCTTGAATATAGGCTAGCCTAGTGTCTTGCTTTGACAAATAGAATGTGGGACAAGGGATCATGTCCCAGTTCTAAGCCTGAATCTCATGAATTCTTGAGTGCTTGTGCTCATTTATTTGCACCTCTGACGCCACCATGATAACAAGCCCAGAATATTCTGATGAAGCATAGAGCAAAGAGGAGTGACTGTAGTCATGGCCATCTTAAAAAGGTCAGTCTTCAACAATCTGCCAGTTGACTGTAGCTATTTGAGATTAGCTAAGCAAAGCCAAGTGCAGCCCAGCTCAGCAGAAACACTGAGCTAAATAAACCTTTGCTATTTTTCACATAAAAATCAATTGCTTACTCTTTTATTTGTATTTTAGCAGTCTTTTCTGTCAGGAAACTGTAAAGGACTCTAAATTCACATGGCGTCATTACTTACAGTGCAATCATTCTGGCAAATATATTCTGGCAGCAACTATAATGTAAATATTCATGCCTTGATTTGTTTTGGTGTTAAGTCTTTTCCCTTAATATTAATAGTTACAACTATGTTCAATGAAGCATCTACCACGTACAAATCATTATAGCATTTTATAAACATAATCCTATTTAATACTTACAAACCTTCCCACCCCCCCCCCCCCCCCCAAAAAAAA
>NW_006796854.1:0-1873 GCF_000442215.2 Lipotes vexillifer | reverse complement strand
GAGGCTATGTACCTTGTTTTTTCGATGATTCAGGAAATACCATACGTTTCTCCAGTGTGGCTGTTGTCATTTTACATCCCGCCCATCAGCATTACAACGCTCCCTGTTCTCCCTGGCCTGTTCTGCCTTTCTGGATTTTACACTTTTTTCAGATGGCCTTTTTGACCAGGGGGAAGTGAGAGTTCATTGTAGCGTAGATTTCCGTTGCAAGCTTGCTTGGTTGGCCAAAAAGTGCGTATGCGTTTTTTCCTGAATATATTCAGGAAAAAACGCATACGCCCTTTTTGGCCAAGGGCATCCTGGTCGGCGTTCTGCCTATTTTCATAGGCTTTAAATGCAATTCCAAACCACCTCCTGAAATCGGTTTCCTGCAATTCTGCCTCACTTTCAAGTTCTCTTCGCAGCCTTACTTCAATATATTTTTGGACGAAAGCTGTCATTTATAACTCTGCAGGTTTGTGAATTACCGTGGCCCTGAACTCCTTTTCTCCCCTCGCTTTCTTGTGAGCTGGCCGTCATCCCACAGAATTGCTTCAGACCCTAGTCTGTTTCAGGCATGGCATGCTGAGGGTTTGGTTCATTCTTCTTACTGTTGGGAAGTTAGAGTTCAATGTGCGTGTCCAAACACCTACAGCTAGTCTCTCGTTGGTTCTCCGCATTCCTGTCCATTTTACGCAGAAATCGCAAAGTGTGCCAAACAGGACGTTAAAGGCACTGACACTGCAAGTGTGAGGAGTGTCAGGAAAGCGTCTTGAACTGCCAACACATGTTCCAGGGCAAGTAAACTGAGATGCATTTTAGGAACCATGCCCGATCACACGGTGGACCATACTCTGGGTTTCCCATGAATGTTTTAGCGGAAGGAAGAATCCATTAAACCTGGGGAGTTGGGCCCCATGGAATGGATACCATGCAGTATGAATTCAAAGGGTTTGCCTTTGCTTACGAAACCTCACCAATCCTATCAGCCCCTAGTGTCCAGCCTTATGTCTCACACAACTGTGTGTGTAGATGTGGTAAATCCAGGTTTCATCCCGAGCCCTGAATGAATTAAGTAAGAATGTCTCTCTATTTCACTGTCATTGTATTTTGGTTTTGAAATATATTTTTATAATGGGATTTGGCTGATTTTCACAGCTGCGCTTATGTCGCTCTACACAGGCATGATTCTCTTATGGAGACATATAAATACATAGGTTGTAAGATGCCTACCAGTCAGGTCTATTCCTATGCGTTGAATATGGGGTGTTGAGTCCATTTCGTGGAGCAAGGAGTAGATCTTCTCTATTATGTATTTGGCTTCTGGAACGGTATCTGTGCTGATTTCAATCTCTGGTTTTATGCAGCACCCCCACTCAGCTTTCCCCTTACGCAAGCATAAGTTTGTTTTCTAAATGAGAGACTCTCTTCTGTTTTGTAATTCATTCCATGTTAGAAAAATTTACAATCCGTGGATTAGTGGTATCGTATGATGTTTCTTTTTCCGTTTGACCTATTTCACTTGGAATCATCATACCTAAATCCACTCACTAAGATGCTACCGGCTTGATGACATTGATTTCATTGATGACAGATATTCCATGGCACTTAAGTGCCGCAAATTGGCGATCCATTTTTTCCTTTCGTGGGTATTTAACTTGTACCTTGGACGAGGTTCCTGTGAAGAGGGCAGCCCCAAATTTTGGGGTGGCACTGTCTTTTTGATTTCTGTTTCCCTAAGCCTAGTGCCCGAGGCTATGTACCTTGTTTTTTCGATGTTTCAGGAAATACCATACGTTTCTCCTGAATGGCTGTTGGCAACTTACATCACGCCCGTAAGCATAACAACGCTCCCTGTCCTTCCTGGCCTGTCCTGCCTTTCTGGATTTTACAC
>NW_006796853.1:0-423 GCF_000442215.2 Lipotes vexillifer | reverse complement strand
TCAGGGCCTTTGTTGGGTCAGCAATAGGGTCTGAGTTAAAGACATGATCAGGGCCTGAGGTAGCCAAAGATTCAAGGCCTCAGTAAGGCATAGCTTCAGGGCCAGAGTTAGGCACAGCCTCAGGCCTTCACTTAGGGACAGAGACAGGGCTTTATTGGGGACAGTGTCAGGGCCTTGGTTAGAAATGGGTCAGATTATTAACTCAGGATAGTGTCCGGATTTTAGTTATTGCCGGCAGCAGGGTCTATATTAGGGACAGATTCCGGGCCTTAGTTAGAGACAGTGTCAGGGCCTTAGATAGAGACAGTGACTGGGCCTTAGTTAGGGAGAGCCTCAGGGCTTCAGTGAGGACAAGAGGCGCGAAATTAGTTCGGGAGAGAGTCAGCTTCCAGGCCAGGGAGAGTGACAGGAAATGAGCTAGGG
>NW_006796852.1:0-1584 GCF_000442215.2 Lipotes vexillifer | reverse complement strand
CCGCGTCTCCTGCATCGGCAGGCGGACTCTCAAGCACTGCGCCACCAGGGAAGCCCTGCTTTTCTCTTTTTTAAAAAATGGTTTTAGCAAGAAAAAAAGGACTCAGGTTACTAATGTGAGGAATGAAAGAGGGGATATTACTAACAACCTCACAGAAATAAAAGAGGATTATAAGGGAATACTATGAACAGTTGAGTACACTAACAATTTTGATAACTTGGATACAATGAAAAAATTCTTAGAAAGAGATTGAGTCGAGAAGAAATAGAAAATCCAGATAGACCTATAACAAATAAAGAGATTGAATTAGTAACCAAAAAATCATCCAAAAAGAAAAACTCAGTCCCAGATGGCTTTACCAGTGAATTCTATCAAGTGTTTAAAGAATTAACACCAAGCATTCCTAAACTCCTCCAAAAAATGCAAGAGGAGGGAATACAGCTTAGCTAATTCTATGAGGCCACTGTAAAACCCTGATACCAAAATTAGACAAAGACATCACAAGAAAAGAACTGTGGTTCAATATTTTTTATAAATATACACATAAAAATTCCTCAACTCAGTACATGCAAACTGAATCCAGCAACATATAAAAAGGATTATACACCCTGACGAAACGGGATTTATCCTAGCAGTGCAAAGTTGGTTCAACATATGAAAATTAACAAGGTGATATACCATGTTAATAGAATAAAGGGGAAAAAAATCACATAATCACCTCAATAGATGCAGAAAAAGCATTTAACAAAATTTAACATCTTTCATGATAAAAACATTCAACAAAGTTGCAATAGAAGAGCATCTATGAAAAGCCTGTATCTAACATTATACTTACTGGTGAAGGACTGAAGGCTTTCCTCCTAAGATCAGCAATAAGACAAGGATATCTTCTTTTGCCACTTTTATTCAACATAGTACTGGAGGTTCCAGCCAGGACAATTTGGCAAGAAAAAGAAATAAAGGCATCCAGATTGGAAAGGAATAAGTAAAACTATATCTGTTTGCAGATGACGTGGTTTTATATGGAGAAAATCCTAAGGAATCCACAAAAAAAAAACCTGTTAGAGCTAGTAAATGAATTCAACAAGGTTATAAGATACAAGAACAACATACAAAAAGCAATTGTATTTCTCTCTACTAGTGATGAACCATCCAAAAAGGAAATTAAGAAAATAATTCCTTTTATAGTAGAATAAAAAACAATAAAGTACTTAAGAATAAATGTAACAAAAGAAATTCAAGGCTTGTACACTGAAAATTACAAAGCATTGTTTAAAATTATTAAAGATGACCTAAATAAGTGAAAAGATATCTATGTTCAAGAATTGGAAGACATATTATTAAGATGGCAGTATTCCTCAAATCGATCCTCAGATTCAGTGCAATTCCTTATCAAAATCCTAGCTGACTTTTTGGGCATAAATTGACAAACTGATCTTAAAATTAATATCAAAAAGCCAAAACAATCTTGAAAAAGAGAAATAAAGTTGAAGGAGTCACATTTCCTCATTTAAAAACTTAACTGAAGGGCTTCCCTGGTGGCGCAGTGGTTGAGAGTCTGCCTGCCGATGCAGGGGACACGGG
>NW_006796851.1:0-200 GCF_000442215.2 Lipotes vexillifer | reverse complement strand
TGGACGAAAGCTTTCATTTATAACTCTGCAGGTTTGTGAATTACAGTGGCCCTGAACCCCTTTCCTCCCCTCGCTTTCTTGTGAGCTGGCCGCCATACCGCAGGATTGCTTCAGATCCTTGTCTGGTTCAGGCATGTCATGCTGAAGCTTTGGTTCATTCTTCTTGCTGGTGGGAAATTAGAGTTCAATGTGCCCGTCCA
>NW_006796850.1:0-384 GCF_000442215.2 Lipotes vexillifer | reverse complement strand
GCAACATTAATAAAGCTTATTATACCACATTCATAATCTAGAAACACCCCTATCCAGCCCTGGGGTCTTTGGATATAGTGGGGTAAGAGTGGGAATGTAGAAAAGAGACTGAAATTGTCCTCCACGCTGACACACAGAAGTAGAAAAATATCCTCAGAGTTAAGTAGCATATCATTCCTACTTGTCCAGGATTCCTTGCAAAGTCCTATAATCCAGTTACGAGAGTTTCCCACATTCACCTCCCAGTAATGTTTGCCGGTGGTGAAGGTCTGAGCACCCCATGAAGGAGTATTCTCTGAACTTGCTGGATTACGGGGCACGTCTTGATGGTCAGGACTGCACTGCAAACGTCTCAGGTCTTCAGTCAGAGCCACATGACAATTT
>NW_006796849.1:0-216 GCF_000442215.2 Lipotes vexillifer | reverse complement strand
ATTTTTTTTTTTTTTTTTTTTTTTTTTTTTTGCAGTATGCGGGCCTCTCCTTGTTGTGGCTTCTCCCGTTGCGGAGCACAGGCTCTAGACGTGCAGGGTCGGCAGCCATGGCCCACGGGCCCAGCTGCTCCGCAGCATGTGGGATCTTCCCATACCGGGGCATGAATCCGTGTCCCCTGCATCGGCAGGCGGACTCTCAACCACTGCGCCACCAGG
>NW_006796848.1:0-551 GCF_000442215.2 Lipotes vexillifer | reverse complement strand
TGCGGCATGTGGGATCTTCCCAGACCGGGGCACGAACCCGCATCCCCTGCATTGGCAGGCGGATTCTCAACCACTGCGCTACCAGGGAAGCCCTGGCCTGTTCACTTTGACTTCATTCTTTATTGGTCAGATTCCCATAGGCCTACCCAGGACATTGAAAGCAGGTGCAGAGGCCCAGAGCTGTTTGATGATTCCGCTGGGAGGAGAGAGGCAGAAAAGCAAGGAGAGAGGGTCAGTCCTGTAGGCTTTCCTGCTGTGCCTAGCATTGTTTTAGGCTCTGTGACAGTTGGGGAGATAAGATCTTTACATGTGGAAACATAAATAATAGTTATGAAGCAGTGAAAGCTGAGGGGTCAGATCAGTGGTACAAACTCTGAATAGGGCAGGAGTCAAGATAGGAAAGAATGACTGTCATTTGGGGGAATGAAAGAGCTTTCCTGACAGACATGTGGCTCTAAAATAGCACTTTTACTCAGCTTGAAGTATTTTTAGAAGAGACTTGAATGAGCCTGGAGTCCTGTGCAGCCCATGGAGTGTTTCTAAGCTCTTTC
>NW_006796847.1:546967-558936 GCF_000442215.2 Lipotes vexillifer | reverse complement strand
GCTCGGTGCTTTGTGACCACCTAGAGGGGTGGGATAGGGAGGGTGGGAGGGAGGGAAGAGATAGGGGAACATATGTATATGTATAATTCGTTCACTTTGTTATACAGCAGAAACTAACACACCATTGTAAAGCAATTATACTCCAATAAAGATGTTAAAAAAAAATAAAAAGAAAAGAAAAACCTGACATACCAACAAACCAACCAATTTCAATAGCCCATTTTATAATGAGGTAGAACAAAGAACAAAATGGATAGATCCAAAATGGGAAAGCTCCAGAAATCTCATTCAGTTAATCTACTAGATGCTTTCTCAAACCTTATCCAAATAACCCAATTATTACAGTCCACATACTAGTGGAAATTCTTACAAAATTGGCCTCCATGTGAAATCTCAAATCATGTTTCCACTCAGGTCAAGAAGATCATTAGGATTGCCTTGTGGAAGCTTCTTCCTCTGGCTTAACTGCAATTTTGCAAAATGGAAAATGAGGGAATGCATCCAGGTAAAATTCTGGATGCAGATTTTAATCAGATTTTTTAAAACCTCAAGTAAAGAACAGTCCCTCCTAGTTGTAATCCAACTCCCTGAAACAGTATCCAAGGTAAAATCAGAAATTCTGGATTTCTAAACTCAGTGTGGCTTCCAGTGTGCTGGGTGATCATGAGCCCTTAATCTCTGCATCTGCCTTTTTGTAATTGTCATCCCACAAGGTTGATACAGACCTACCTCACAGAGACCCTGCAAGGATTAATTAAGGTTAAACAAGAAAAGAAAAGTGCATTAGACAATCCAGGCTTCATCTATGCTGCTAAATAGACCCAGATGTTTTAACACCTGTTCAGATTATTTGGTAGCATCTTCACAAAGTAGAGTAATTTGCATAATGCATTTCAGCTGTAAAGACTTCTAAAAAATATCCAATTAATTTTTTTTTTTTTGCGGTACGTGGGCCTCTCACTGCTGTGGCCTCTCCCGTTGCGGAGCACAGGCTCCGGATGCGCAGGCTCAGCAGCCATGGCTCACGGGCACAGCCGCTCCGTGGCATATGGGATCTTCCCGGACCGGGGCACGAACCCGTGTCCCCTGCATCGGCAGGCGGACTCTCAACCACTGTGCCACCAGGGAAGCCCTCCAATTACTTTTATTTTTATTCTATAGTACTTTCATTAGCAACAGAAAACCTGATTTTTTTTCCCTCAATACACACTAACGTGTTAAAGTCAGACATTGTGTTTTGTGTTGCACAAATTTAGACGTGAATCTTTTATCTTGTGGTGGTAATGTATATTTTAAAAAAGCCTTAAAACTGAAAAAAAAAAGCTCCTTATATAAAAGTTATTTAAGGACTTATGATAAAACCCTGCACGATTGTTTTTTAGGTTACTTTTTTGGGGGGGGGCTGTGTTGGGTCTTTGTGTCTGTGCGAGGGCTTTCTCTAGTTGTGGCAAGCGGGGGCCACTCTTCATCGTGGTGCGTGGCCCTCTCACTATCGCGGCCTCTCTTGTTGTGGAGCACAGCCTCCAGACGCACAGGCTTAGTAGTTGTGGCTCACGGGTCTAGTTGCTCCGTGGCATGTAGGATCTTCCCAGACCAGGGCTCGAACCCGTGTCCCCTGCATTAGCAGGCAGATTCTCAACCACTGCACCACAAGGGAAGCCCCTAGGTTACCTTTTAAGTCCTGGCAATCCAACATCATCACATGTAGTCGTCAGATCTTTTCTCAGTCTTCACAGAAAATACCATTTGTAATATTTCATTTACCTAATCAATATTTATTGAGAAAAACCAAACTGATCAATATTATTTCACCAACTGCAAAATTCAGGTTTCAGCTCCGTGCATTAAAAATGAGTTCAGATTATTTATCCATTCACCAACTCAATGTCGGGCACATATTTTGTGCCAGATATTATTCTAGACAGTCACTAGAAGGTATCATATGAAGATTCAAAGTTCTTGCTTTTATATAATTTAAATTTTAATGAAGAGGCAAAACTTAGATATGTGAGTAGTAAAGGAAATTCTTTTTAAGGAACTAATTATTAGACTGATGAGCAAATTGAAAAAAAAAAGAGCTGGTTATTCGAATATTTAAGAGGACAGAACTTCCGACTAAGGAGACACTATATTTGTTTTTGGACACTAATGACAGAATAGGAAAAATCAAAATTGCATAATGAGTTTTTCAATTTACAATAACACCAGGAAAGAGTAAATCACAGCAAAGAAATGTGGAAAGTGTTTGTAAAGGCTATAATTTCCAACATAGGGTTCAGCCCACTCTTTGCTGGTGACTCAAAGGGGGACTTCTCCTTTGAATAATATTATTTGAATTTTTTAAAAATTTATCTTTTTCAATTGAAGTATTATTGACATACAACATTATATTAGTTTCAGGTGTACAACATAATGATTCAATATTTGTAGACACAGCAAAATGATCGCCACGCTATGTCTAGGTACCAACTGTTAACTACCATCTGTAACTATACAATATTACAAATTCTTTTTCTTGTCGTAATTACTTTCAAGATTTACTCTCTTAGCAACTTTCAAATATGAAGACATTTTTAAAAATCGAAGGTTCTAATATTTCAGATATGAAGAGAAAAAATTCCTGGCTCTGCTCAGATCAAGCTCATCACACTGACACCATTCACCCCAAATTTTCCCACTGAGCAAACACTGTGAACATTCATGCTTAGGGAATTCTCATGACAAGGGAAGACTTCATACTTCCTCCTGCCTGGGCATTTCTCTAGACCTTCCTTTCTCTTGTAAAGACAGTGAATGGATTTCAACTTCTCTTTTCAGGTCTTATGTTGCTGAGGTGCAAATGTCTGTATGCAACTCTGGTTCATCAATGAAGTATTTCCTTATACTTTTTCATCTTCCACTTTTGTTATCCAAATATGCCTGATCATTCATTGCCTGAGGAAATCCCAACAACTTTAGAGCTCATAGAGATTGCCATCTCTGTGAGTGATAATAACTGTATGTGAGTATCAGTCTTTGTATGTTTTACTGGCACATGCAGATCAAAGGATGTTCTAAAATATGTTTGTGTGTTGGGGTAGCAATGCACAAAGGAAAGGAAGAGTATAGCAACACTAACAGGTAATGGCCTTTACCCATTTTCTTTCTCTTGCTATTAACGAAAATAAAATTGAGATTCCCATCTTTGAGGGTCATTCTTTTTTTTTTTTTTTTTTTGTGGTACGCAGGCCTCTCACTGTTGTGGCCTCTCCCGTTGCGGAGCACAGGCTCCGGACGCGCAGGCCCAGCGGCCATGGCTCCCGGGCCCAGACGCTCCGCGGCATGTGGGATCTTCCCGGTTTTTTTTTTTTTTTTTTTTTTTTGTGGTATGCGGGCCACGCACTGTTGTGGCCTCTCCCGTTGCGGAGCACAGGCTCCGGACGCGCAGGCCCAGCGGCCATGGCTCCCGGGCCCAGACGCTCCGCGGCATGTGGGATCTTCCCGGACCGGGGCACGAACCCGTGTCCCCTGCACCGGCAGGCGGACTCTCAACCACTGCGCCACCAGGGAAGCCCCGAGAGTCATTCTTTAAGGGATCTTAAAATAGTATGTTTTACAGACTCACAGACTTAGAGAACAAACTTATGGTTACCGGGGAGAAAGGATGGGGGAGGGATACATTGGGAGTTTGGAATTGATGTGTACACACTGCTATATTTAAAATAAAATACTGTTCCATGGGGAAACAAATAGTATGTTTTATAATATTATAAAGAATCATGCTTAGGAATACAAGCTCCAAAGTTAGATAACCAAATCTGAATCACATTTTGCCCACTTGGTGCTTGAATGACTCTGTTACTCAAAGTTATTCAAAATGTATGTGCCTTAGTTTCTTCATCTTTTAAATGGAGACTAGTATACTACCTAGTACATGAAGTTATTATGGAAAAAAAAGTTATGTACATGCAAAAGTACTAAGAACAGTTTCTGGAACACAGTAATCATTCAACAAATGTTAGCTATTTCTACTATCTATTATTTTAGTTGCCCGTATTTTAACTCAATGTCATTTCAGGCCCAAAATAGTTTAACTTCTTTTGAAAACTTTTCTGTAACATTCAGGTCTACTACTAGGGAAGGAGTAACTACTAACTACTAACTAGGGAAGGAGGCATCCAGAGAACCTTCTAATACTTTGGAATCATTGCCCTAACCAACAGTTCTCCTGGTAAATGTTCTGCTTTAGCAAAATGTGTGTCTCCAGATATATCCTAGACTTGTGAGAGCAAATGTACCACACACTGCCACAGATCTTCTTTCCTTGCTTGCCAACTGGTGTTTGATAAAATGATTCAAAATTCAGTACTAGCAAAAAAAAAATAAAAGCCAATGAGCATTTATTGAGCTCACCTGTCTGCTGGAGACCCTGCTGATCTCAGCTGGGCTTCTGCATCCATTTGTTAATTAGCTGGAGGTCAGGTGATCCCGGCTCTCATTTTCCTTTGGGAGGCAGCAGGCCAGGCGGAGTGTGTACATCATGGTGGTGGCAGAAGTGGGAGAGAGCAAGCAGCAACATGCAGGGTCTCTTAAGCCTAGTCTCAGCGGTGCACTGCCACTTGTGACTCATTCTGTTGGTCAAAGCAGGTCACAGGATGAATCCCAAAGTCATGAAGTGGACATATATTCCTCGTATGGAAACTAAATGGAGGGAAAGAATATTGCTAAACAGTAATTCAACCCACCACACCCATGTAGACATTATTAAGTGGTCACAATATTCTTTTCCACTGTGCCTAAGTATAGCTTTTATATCCTTAGCTGCCACAGTAATTGCTGGTAAACCTGCTAAATATGAGGGAAAGAAAAAAAATGTGATTGAGACTTCTGGTTTTGCAAATTTTTAATATATTTTACAGAATAATATATCTGAATCTCAAATTCTATTTTCCTATCATGTAAAACATCACACTTATAATTCTGAGAATGTTCTATTCAGTTATTCAGTTGAGACTGAGTCAGTTTGAAAAATATGTACATATACACTAAATATCAATGAAAATTGTCATTAGATTTTAAAATATCAATAATTTGGTTATCAATTATCTATATTTTGTTGTGTAAAGAGAACATTTAAAATATTTAATGGTAGTTTCTTCCTTTTCATTGAAAAAGATCCAAACCTTTTCACAGTTTTGAAACGAAAACCATACAAGAACATATATTAATGTTACAACGCCAAACACCAGCTACACAGCCACTTTTTGTCCGTGTCTTTTAAACCATATTAATAAACCCTAAAACAGTATGTATTTTTCATTTATTCTGTTTATTTTTGAATTAAACTTTTAAAACAATTTCAATCTTTCTTATCTCAAACGGTTTTCTTCACATTTTAATTAAACTATTATCATTTGTTTCCTTGAGATAGTTTCAACATTAAAATGAAGTAAAACTTACATATTTACCATAATAAAATGTAGTACTACAACTTGAGTTTTATAAAATGAATATTGTATTTATATATATAAAACGTAAAATTTGATAGGTATAATTACAGATGATCCTCGAACAACACAGGGATTAAAGGCGTTGACCCTCCCAGCAGTCAAAACTCTGTGCATAATTTATAGTAAGTTTTCTGTACCCATGGTTCCTTCCTAGCTACTGCTGAAAAAAAAACACGTATTGGACCAGGGCAATTCAAACCTGTGCTGTTCAAGGGTCAAATGTACAGTAAACTAGCATTAGGAAAAGAGCGTTTTCCTGGTAAACCAATGCAAAGTGCTTAAAGTGACCACAATGAGAATGGCTCTCGGTAGAATATAGGGGTCTGAGGTCTTGGTAGAATATAGGGGTCTGACTTTCATCTGTAGATGAGTCTATTTGCAAGAAGTCATCTCTCAAATTGAGCACTTTCATGAAAAAAAAAATACTACCTGTTACCAATATGTCATTAATCAAACTACCGATCGCACTGTGTTAACTTCCTAAAAAGGTTAACTTTAAATTGCATGTAATTAAGTAGCATACATTTAAAAAGAAAACAGCCTTTCCACAAAATTTGCACAGGTAGAAAGCAATTTCAGCAACCCTCAGGCATACTTAGTATAATTTTTAAAGGGATTTTGAAAAGTAAAGTGAAAATGGACAGTTTTCATGAAAGTAATTAAGTTTCCCAAAGTGGAGATGAATATATAACTGTAAAGTTGCCTCTGGATCTCTTAACAAATAACAAAAACAACTAATTTATCTTTCCCTCCTGGCCAATAATTCTCTTCATTCCCTTTATCCTTAGCTACAATTTCTGTATGTTGCAAAGATGGTTGGAAAGCCAAAAGCTTCAGGACTTTCCTCAGGTCACTGGACTGATCTGTCCCCCCTCGTCCATTCCTCCAACGCTCATTCGGAGCCTCTGGCTCATTTCCCAAGGCCTCTCTGCTTGATGTCCTTTGCCTGCAATCATTGTTATAGAGGAAATGAGCTTAAAACTTATTCTCAGTGGTCCTGAGTTTAACATGTGTCTTTGGAGAAGGTAGTGAGGATCCCTGAGCCTCAATTTCCATCTAAACTGTAAAGGATGTGAGGAGATTTCTTTAAATTATTTTCAATGCTGTGAATCACTTTGTAAACTATAAAGAAAAAAATTAAGTGCCATAATGATGATGATGATGATGATTTCAGACATCGTCATCTTAATATTTTATTAACTAAATCTCATAACACTAAATGTTTACAATTGCCTAGGGTAAAGGCATACTAACTGTCCCAAGATAAATTCTTGTCTGGTATAATATTCCCTTCTGTTGAAATCTAAGGTAACTCAGTCAGCACTCAATAGATACAGTGATGCTTGTGCCAGAGACTGCCTAGTTTCCCATCACATACCTAAAGGCACTGATTTTCTCCTTAAAATCTTCGTAACTTTTCCCCTTTTGCCTTTATGAGCACTTTTCAAATTCTTAAAACATTTCCACCTGAAGATGTCAAAACGCGCACCTATGACCTTTTACAACGTAGCCAACCTGCCTTAACGACAACAGACATTCTAACCAAAATCCACACACTGCCCATATATTTCCACCCTCAAGATTTTTAATTAAATGATTTATTTTATATTTCTTAACATCCCTAGAGAAAGAGAGAAAAAGTGGCGAGCCCAGGAATTGAGATCTAAGCCTACATTCATTCAAACAACACATTTCATTTAGGAGAATGAATTGCAATAATTACTTCATTTCCTCTATATTCTACTCACTATTATTTAAATGTAAAATATAAACTCTCCTACTATTATGGATACTTGAGAAATGAAGGCAAAATCACCCAACATGTTAAGAAGAGACTGCACAAGGTAGATATTTCGTACTCTATCTTTTTTTTTTTTTTTTTTTTTTTTTTTTTTTATTTATCTTGCTGTACGCGAGCCTCTCACCGTTGTGGCCTCTCCCGTTGTGGAGCACACGCTCCGGATGCGCAGGTTCAGCGGCCATAGCTGACGGGCCCAGCCGCTCCGCAGCATGTGGGATCTTCCCGGACTGGGGCACGAACCCGTGTCCCCTGCATCGGCAGGTGGACTCTCAACCGCTGTGCCACCAGGGAAGCCCTCATAGTCTATCTTTAACTGAAAACATTTCATGCAATTTTTATAGTTCCCACGTGCAGCCTAAGCCCTGGCATAATCTGATCTATGTGTTTTTATGAAGTGTATATATAGAATAAAAGGCATCTCTAATGACTGGATTGACAAAGCTGTAAAATATAAGGTAAGGGAAAAATCATCAATATTTAAGATGTATATACCAGTGGAAATTTGAAAGAATAAGAACTCGATTTAAAAAGGTAGCAGTTATCTGTATCAAAAGAAAATTAGTTTATGTGCAATGGACTCTCTTCCTTTTAGAAGAAGACTAACTTAAGATTGACCAAAATAACTTCACTTTCATGAAGCTTTCCAGTCTTCTTTTAAAGTTATTCAGAAAAATCAGAAGCCTTTAAAAATAATGTAAGTCAAAACTATATTTCATAAACCAAGGAAAACATACAATTTTAAAACATTAGAAAAGCAGGAGATTACATCTCCTTTAGAGATCTAGGGTAATGTGAGGCTAATGGTACAGATACTCAAACCAGAGTTCACTGCTATCTCCTCTTTTTTTTTTAAGGTGTGAAAAATTGGAATGCAATGGAGAGAGGATAATGTTAGTATTAACAATACTCATTAATCTTATTTATTAGTTTCATTATAGTGTGATTTACTAATTAACAGAGAGATAATAGTTGACATTTCCTAAATTCTCATTCCTTGGAGAATTAGCTGACTCATCATTATTTCTATTTCACCTTTCATGCCTTTGTGAAAAGGCACACATTCTTATGTGAAGGCTATTATTTTCCACTTATCTATATTCTTTTCCGGTTTAAGCAATTTATATTTGACATGCATAAAAAGTTTTCAAGTTCACCTAATCATCACATCCTCCAAATTATAAAAGACATAAAATACAACTTAAACATTCTACCATATACAATTCAGAGAGAAGCACAAAAGAGATACTTAGGTAAATGTTTCTAAGAACACAGTAGGTAATTTTCTTCATGTTCTTTATGCTACCAGTAGTTGACCAATGAGTCCGGAATTTCTTTCTTTGATTAAGGCAGCAATAATGGTGGCACCTTGCCTTAAACTTTCCTGTAGCTTCTGTTCATCCTGAAAGAAAAGATAAAACAATAATTATTATAGAAAGAAAAGATATCAACACATTAAATTTAATAAGGACCTACTTTACTTTTATAAAAAAAATTTATTTTTGAAAACCTTTATAAACATAAATACAACATTGTATAAGTTTAAGGTGTACAATGTGATGATGTGATATACATATATATAGCAAAATTATTACTAAAGTAGGGTTAGTTATCACACCCATCATCTCATATAGTTACCATTTTTTGGAAGGGGAGTGAGAACGTTTAAGATTTACTCTCTCAGGAACTTTGAAGTATACAATACAGTACTGTTAACTATAGTCACCATCTGTACATTAAATTCTCAGAACTTACCCATCTTATAAATGGAAGTTTGTATCCTTTGACCAACATCTCCCCATTTCCTCCACTCCTTAGCCCCTGGCAACCACAATCACAGACTCTGTTTCTATGTGTTCAAGGAGACACTTTGCAAGGCTTGCTATTCTTTGGGCTCAGCACTGCATAGAACTCAGACCACAGCCATTGTCCCAAATAAAGGAGAAACGCTTTTATAAGCACTTTCAGTATAGAAAAAATATCTGCTGTAAGTACCAAAAGAAGCAATGACACAATTTCAAAAGCTAATAATATGAAACAAAAGATTATTTTCCCTTAATCCAATATTGAAGACCAACTTTGGCTCTTCACTTAAGTGTGAATATTTCTTTGATGATACAAGCCTTCTCTTCACCTTTTTTTTTTTTCCTGAGGGTTCTTCAACAACAGACTTTGTTATAAACTGTGAGTACTGGTGTGGAGGAAAAAAACAAAACAAAAAACTTGCTTGTTTTTGAAGTAAAGATCAGGCAGATTTGTGAAAAGAGTTATTTCACAAGTTGCTAAAATGTGATTTTCCCTTTGAAATCATATTTCCCTATGAAATTCTGTGTTTTCTAATTATTTAGGCTTCTTGAAGGTATGAGGGGATGAAAATATGAAGGGAAAATGAAAGAGGAAACAGAGTTAATATGTTAAATCCTTGGGTTATGAATTGTGCTAGGTTCAAAAAGAGGGATCTGGTAACCAATTTCTACACTTCGGCATCGTCCGTAATGCCTTATCCCAACATTCAGTAGTACATCACTGGGACCCATTGTTTCTACCTCCTTAACGTTTCTTGAATCCATATACTCCACTCAAACTGCCACTGCCAGCATAATACCTCTGGCCCTGAATTACCGAAACAATCTCATAGTCTCTCTGAAGTCTGTCCTCTTCTATCCTATTTCCCACACAGCAATGAAAATACTGATTTTAAATAATAAAAATCTGATCACATCATTATCCTGCATAAAATCCTTCGAAGGCTATCTTTAAACTTCAGGATCAAGTATTAACCCTTTACCTGGAAGGTATTTTATCCTTCCAGCCTCTCTTTACCATTCCCTTAAAATCACTCAGTTCTCCAAGCCATGTAGAACTGTTTAAGATTGCCCAATCTGGGCTTCCCTGGTGGCGCAGTGGTTGAGAGTCTGCCTGCCAATGCAGGGGACACGGGTTCGTGCCCCAGTCCGGGAGGATACCATATGCTGCGGAGCGGCTGGGCCCGTGAGCCATGGCCTCTGAGCCTGCACGTCCGGAGCCTGTGCTCCACGACGGGAGAGGCCACAGCAGTGAGAGGCCCGCGTACTGTCCCCACCACCCCCAAAAAAAAGACTGCCCAATCAAGCCATTTTTCAAGGTTTCATCCCTTTGCACCAGCTAATCCCTTTGCCAGAAAAGCTGTCCCACTCCCTCTCCTGGCCTAGCTTACCCTAGTTACTCTGAGGTCCAACTCAGATATCAGTGACTCCTGAAATCTCCCTTGACTGCTGTTCTTCAACCCAATTTGAGTGAGGTGAATCTATACGCTTCCATAGCTATGAATTCCTCGAGCACACTGAATTCTTATGGTCTTTTTAGCTGGCCATCTATTCCACCAGATGATCAGTTTCTTGATGTAGAGAATATTTTATCTTTGAATATAAAAAACTTAGTTCAATGCCTAACACATGGTTGCCCTCCATACATTATAACAAATTCAAAGCAAAGGAGGGTTGACAATGATAGACATATGTTCACCCTTTCAGTTTGACTCATTTGTTAACAATGACCACTATTTGGTTACTTTGTTTACTCCTATTTACATATTTAGCCAGGAGTCTGGCAACAGTACAAAGAAGAATATTGTCTTATCGAAGCCTTCCCACTACCACCACGCCTCCACTAGCCCAGGCCTGGGTTTCTCATCTATGATGATGGTAGTAAGACATCACCTCTGCTTAAACTGTTCTTTCCCGTCAGTTTCCCTGATTGTGTTCTAAGAGGTGGAACTGGGGAAGATGCACAGGGGCTGTATGGTGGCTATTTTGCCTCTCGTGAGTGAGTTTTAATGACATTTCAATAATGGATTTCAAATGCTGTACCGGTTTCCAGAATATCAAATCACATTAACAAATCATTTAAAAGCCAAATATGTTTGAGCTTAAAATGTGATTCACTTATATAGGAGCAGATATCATGCATGACACACCATTTATAAATACAGAAATAGTATTCTGGAACTGAATAAAATACAAACCAACTATAGATATGTATTTGTCACTCAATAATTAATTAATTACAATGTTGCAGGGTATGATACACATCTACTCCCAAGTCTCGTTAAAATGAGATATACAACAGATGATGATAATTAAGGTTTCCCATTCAAAAATAAACAGAAAAAGGTTATCTGTATAGCCTCTTTGAAACCAGTTTACACTTATAATGAAAGCAGCATGGTAACAAAGAAATGAAGGGGGAAAACCTGTTTAAGATCCTAGGGCTAGAAAAATCACTTTCTCTATCTTAGAATAAATCTTCCATGCTCATTTTGATTACTCCACAACTTACATATCTTTAGCTACTAACAAATTTAAGTAAGATTCTTTTAAAGATTACTTTGGCAATTTTTTATAGGCATCATTTGGAAAGACTCGAATTCAGTGAGAAGAACCTGTTATTCCACTAAATATTTGTTTTCCCTCTCTGCCTGACCTCAATCATTCCATCTTTGAAAAATATGGAATTTTAAGAGCTGATTTAAACAAGATGGTGAGACATACATATACTAAGAAAATTCTAGTATGTACAAAAATTAGATAGACAAATAATTTATGGATTTCAAACTCATTTCAAAATTCCATAACTCTATAAAAGTATTGATAACATAAGTAAAAAATGCAAGGAAATAAATCTCTAAAAAGCATTTCCTGCTG
>NW_006796847.1:514261-546862 GCF_000442215.2 Lipotes vexillifer | reverse complement strand
CCTGCTGAAACTGGATTTTGCAAAACAGTATTTTCAATCATTGATGGAGATAGGGAGTGGAGGGGCATTCCAGGTGGTCGTTTTATTATCAATCATCCACATTTATGCACATGTATATGCATACATTCCTTGGTGTGCTCCAAATATTATACAATAAAAATGTTTAGTGTTAAAACTATGTGAGCAAGGTCGACATGAACACTGAAAAATCATGTTGATGGTGTGCACTCTTGATATGCTATCATGAAACGGTATTTACCTCTGTGGTCTCCCTCCTCAAAATCCATAACGCCAGTCGAATCATGAGAAAAAACATCAGACAAACTCCAACAGAGGCACATACTACAATATATCTGACCAGTACTCCTCAAAATTATCAAGTTCATAAAAAACAAGGTTAGTCTGAGAAGCTGTCACAGCCAACTGTGGAGACATGACAGTTGTCTCCTAAGGAGACATGACAACTAAAGGTAATGTGGTATCCTGGAATAAAAAAAAATTTTGGTAAAACCAAGGCAATCTGCATAAACTATGGCTTACTTGTTAATAATAGGGGAAACTGCACAAAGGGCACAAGGGAACTCTGTACTAGCCTCTCAATTTTTCTGTGAATCTAAAACACAAAGTGTATTATTTTTCAAGAAAAGATGTGTTTAATCAGGCTCTAGAGTCAGATTGCTGGTATTCAAATATTGGCCTTCACAATTGTCAAATATCTTTGAGCAAATTATCAAAGTTTTATAGTTCTGCGTTTTTCATCTAAAACTGGGGTAACAATATTATCTACTTAACAGATTTTTCTGTAGGGACTAAACCAGGTAAGACATGTAAATCACAGATACCTAACAAATATTCTATAATAACAGCTGTTAGAATTATTATTTTTATGGAGGGTACTGTTTCAGCCACAACAGAATAGCTCATAACACCTACTAACCATACATAACCATTAAATCTGGTAAACTCTATGTAAAAATGTTGTTTGCGGATCTAAGTCAGTAACCAATGCATATCTACAGTCCTTGAAAGCAGAGACCATTCATCTCAGATGTCTTGTTGAGAGAATTTTTCAAAACTATAAAGAAGAAAAATAGAGTCCAAGTGAATGATGGTCTCTCTGGATATAAAAGACAGAGATTACAATTTAAAGTTGTCAAAGTGGCTCAGATTGCACAAAAAACATCCCTGCGATGGGAGAGTTGCAAAGAAGTCCTAAAATTCTGCTGAAAATTCCCTTTATTTGGCCAATTCCTAATCGGCACTTGCACAGGTAGACTCCATGAGGCCTAGCAGAGAATAATTCCTGGGAAGCTGGAGCAATGAGCAGAGATTTCAGAAGCTGCACTGCACTTAGAAGATTAGATGTGAGGTAGGCTGGAACAAGGAGACCTTGGTGAAGACCATGCCTATAACCTAGGAATAAAGACAAAACAACTAGAACTGCGCTAACAAAGCTTTACAAGCTCCAGAAGAGCAAGTTGATTTCCCAGTAACACACATGCTTGCCAGAACAAATTTTAATATTCTTTGGAGGAAGCTAAAATAAACTAGAGCTTTTATAATGTTTTGTAACTAACAAATGGCATACAATAAAATATTACTTGACAAGTAAAGAACACAAAGCAGCAAAAATAAATAAATAAATAGACTACCCATAAACAAGAGGAAAAAAAATCAATTTAAACAGACCCAGAAATGATCCATATATTGGAATTACCCTGCAAGGATTTCAAAATAACTATGATTAATATATTTAAAAAATAGAGGAAGAGAAGGAAACGTTGATGAAAACTGGAAAATTTCAACATAGAATTGGAATCTCAAATAAAAAAACAATTTTTACAATTTTACAATATAATACTTGAAATTAAGAATTAACTGACTGATTTAATATGAGATGGGAAGAGCCAGAGACAATATTAGTGACCCTGAAATGAAGTAAAAAAATATCCAAACTGAAGCAAGAGAGAAAAATGGTAAATTACTACCATAATCATCTCATACCTTGTAATCACATTACTATTCCATTTCCCTATTCCTTATCTACTGACACACCCTACCACCATCACCAAGAAACCTGCTTGGAACATTGAGAAAACTACATATGGGTTATGTCAGCAGCCATGTCATCTGGGAATATTTACTCCATGAAACAAACAAAAAATTTGAAAAATGTTAACCCCATCCCTAGAAAACCAATGTGATGTAATGTACAAATATATGTATAGGACTAGACTGTAGATAATACTGCTACAGCTGCACATGAGAGAACAAGGGAATTCAGAGCATGGTAAGATCACATGAGACAGGAATTATCCTCAGGGAGACAGACCCAAATGATGAGAGAAAGAGGAAGAAAATACTGTAGAGTCCAGGATGAACAAGAAATATTTTGGGACAAGAAATGGCTGATCCTTAGAGTGACATATCAATGTGATAAAGCTATTGTAAGAAGAGTGGGTACCCAAATTTTCACAATAAAAAATTAAGAAAAAAGCACCCAAATTAAATTTATCAGCAGTTTACTTACTATCTGTAACTCCAGCAACATTCATGGCTAGGCTTCAGACAGTAATCACTTGTTATCTTATTGTTCTGTTCACTTGAGAACAATGTCAAATTTTTGAAAAACAATAAAAATTGCACTCTATCTTCTCATAAAAAAAATAAAAATATAACTTCTAGCTTTAAAATACAACATTCACTCTTTTTCTTGGTTACAGCTGTATTATAAACTAGAAACTGGTCCTAAAGGTAAAAAAAAAAAAAGGATGTAGTAATCAGGTTTCTTAAATTACTGGAAAGGAAAATATCAAAATGTTAACAAGAGTTATTTTTGGGTGACAGATTTATGGCTATTTTTATTTCATCTTTATGTTTTGCTATATTTTCAAAATTTTCATAATAAACACACTTTATTCTAATAAGAAAAATAAGTTATTTTAAAACTTAGTTTCAAGACTTTAAATTCAGGGACTAAATTTGATTTGTTATCTCATAAAATCAGTACTTCATAATTGTCTAGACTTCCAGAGAATATCTATCCCCACCAAAAACTTCAAAATCTGTACAAAGAAAACATTTTTGTTTGAATATTGCAATTTTCAATAAAAGATTTCCAAAAGAATCATATTAATAATTCACAAAGTTATAGCTTTTTGCTGATTTAGAGGTTAAGAAAGATATCATGGAAGTTAAGCTAAAAGTAACAACAAAAAATGTGTACTTAATTTTATTTAGCATGTTAACAGTTGCTCATTGAGATTTTAAAGGGTTTCTTACAGTTGGATTTTTTAACTATCAGGAAGAATATTAAAAAAATCAATATAAAATTGCTATTTAAATTTTTTTATATCCTTGAACTGAATTATTTAGGATTAGAATTCACCATGGGTTTTAAACTTATCATATTTAGCTATTTCTCTATCACTTTGTAATTTCAAGATTAGGATGAAATATGCTATGCTTAGATGGGGGCTTCCCTGGTGACGCAGTGGTTAAGAATCTGCCTGCCAATGCAGGGGACACGGGTTCCATCCCTGGTCCGGGAAGATCCCACAGGCCACGGAGCAATGAAGCCCGTGCACCACAACTACTGAGACTGCAAGCCACAACTACTGAAGCCCATGTGCCTAGAGCCCGTGCTATGCAACAAGCCCGTGCTATGCAACAAGAGAAGCCACCGCAATGAGAAGCCCGTGCACGGCAAAGAAGAGTAGCCCCCGCACAGCAAGGAAGACCCAACACAGCCAATTAGTTAATTAATTAATTAAAAAAAAAAAAAGATGCACAAAAGTTCTATTACCATTACCTTTTAAAAACATAATTTTAAAATTACTCTAGAGTAATTAAGTCTTGTCAATGGAATCCTGTACTTTAGGTTTTTTGTATGAGATATATATATATGTATATATATAATTTTTTTTTTTTTGGTTGATGGTAGGTTTCTTTCCCGTGGTTCTATCTATCATCTTCCATGGAGTAGTGAAGTCTCGATGCAAAAATTCTCATGGGACCTCTAAGCCTTTGGCAAGCTCTTTGGAAATCAGGGAAAATGGATTTCTTTACTTTCACAGAAGACTGGGAATGAAATGGCACCTCCATTATTCATAGCAGCTTTTTCCCCTGCTCCCCACCATCAACCTCACAATTTGAATGAGAAACGCCTGCAGCTTCAGAAGTAAATGACGAAGAAGTAGCACCTTGCAAGTGTACAAGTGGTCAATTTTCTGTAATGTCATATCCTCAGAATTCCTTACTGATCCGCTGCCGCTTTCAGTTTTCTCAAAGGACAACTTTTGGCAAAACTATACCCAGTTTTGGCAAAACTTGAAGAACTTTTTAAACGGTATATTTCAAAACATTAAACCCTATCATTGTACTACACAGATATCAGTACTTGAATTAAAGAGGTATAAACAAATTTATGGTATGCTGTTAGAATCAAATTTATGTGGAGTTTGTAGGATCTTGTCTCAAAGAATGGCAGGAAAAGCTATGACATCACTGTTCTCCAAATCTTTATAGACAACCTAAACGGAAATCTTTTGAGATTTTCAACTTCCATACACATCATTCCTAAAGAACAGAATGTACTCTCTTAAAAGAAAATCTATAAATTTAAAATATATGTATAAATGTATTATTTAGGCTTTAGATGTCTCAAGAGATTACACAGATCTTTTGGAAGGGTAAACATTACATTGTCTCAGCAAATTCCATACCGAAAGCCTAATTCAAGTTCCATGAATTACAAAACTGTCCTGAAATTCAATTTCCTTATATTTTGGTATTAATATCTTTCTGCCACCCATCCTTGTTTTGGTGGACTCATGCAAAAATTATCTAAATGCCACAAAATTTCAGTCACTCTAAACAAATAAAACCTGTATCTATATATGGCCATATATCTATCCATACATAACACATACAATATACAAAAATCCTAAGCTGTATACTGTAGAAACATTTTAAGTTTTGTTACATTTGTAAGGTAATTAATATCGCATCAAAATAATTAGAGGCTAAATTTCCTTTCTGTATACATTTTGCTGATATGGAAGCAAAAAAAAAAATCTAATGGTAACACACTGTCCCCTAGCGGAGATGAAAAAAAAAGTTCATTATTTGTAAATTACCAGAACTGCAGGAAAAAAGCAGTCATTTACTAATAGTTTGTGAAAAACAAGGGTCCTCTCCAAATGAAAAGTATTTGCCTCTTGATCATTTGAGTGAAACAAATGTCTCCTGAAAACCTCGACAACAAAATACTAGTGAAAATGCACTTGACTTTACTTACTAACGGAAGTACCACACAGCACTTTTCGTCTCCTTTATTCTCCATGCCTAGCACAAGGTCTTGCACGTACTGAAGCTTCTCAGTAAATATTTGTGAAACAAGACACTTAAGAAGAAAGAATTGGTCAAGAAACCCTGGGGGGGCAGCACTGTCACTCTGCTGAATAAGAACAGAGACTAAAGATTAGGAAAGACCCAAACTATGCAGCTCTCAGAGCCAGAGTGCAGTGGGGTAAAACCTGGGCAGCCAAAAGCACCCAACATCTGGCTTGAGAACTCACATTTCATTATCGTGTCAGTTATTTCTAGATCTGGGACTTGTCACACTGCCATACTTTATTTTCTTACATCATTCATAATATCAATTCTCCCACTTAATAAAGTTGAAAAATCTATCTCATACACAACGTCTCTTTTAATCAGCAAAAATGTTTTGATCCTATACAACTTATCCAACAGTTACCAAGTCCTGTTAGTTTTCTACTGTGACATCCCTCACCAGCTATACTCTGACCACTCTCAGTCTACATCCTTACCATCCTGTACCTAGATTCCTCAAGGATGTCTTAATTGGCTACTTCTCCCTGCCCATGGCTACTGTTCTAATCTCACTAGAACAACCATTTTCATTGTGTCAAACCCATATTACTTTCAGCACAAACTTCATCTTAGCATTCAGGACTATGCACAGTCAACATAATCAAGCCTTCTGACTAGCTTCCACTCCTTTACTATACAGAATCCACTTCTGTGGCCATACTGATATAATCACTGTTTTCTCTTCTCCAGTAAAATGGTTTCTCAATAATTGTCTTTCTAATTCACATCAATTTTCAAATACCTGGCTGTGATGACTTCCTCTTATGAAATCATTTATTTTACTACACATCAGTAATTTGCATTATCATAGTTTGCCTCACAATCTCTTACAGTCTTGTTAGGTTTGCATATGTATAGATCCTATTTTCTTAGCTAAATTGTAGACAGTAAAAGGCAACTCTCCCAAATTAAATTCTAAAATCAAATAAAGTACTATACCTATAGTAGGTACTCAGTAAACTAACCAGATTAATTTGCTAGTTAATTCTATAAAGATCTGGCTTTATATATAACTATTAAGACATCTTTGAAGCATCGCTGTTTTTAGATAAAGGATATATCATTATAGAAATAACCCCCTAAAAATAAAAATAAGAGAAAAACTTATATCTATACTTGGAAACTGAAAAGGGGTGAAAAACTAGAAATTTGTGCTACATGATTCCTCTCCTATGAAAGAAAGCCTGGTCTCAGAGACAAGTGTAGGGACACTGATACATTTACACTAATATACCCAACTCAGAAGGATAAAGGCAGACAATGAGGCAGGCATTCTCTTATTTGAGGTGGTTGCATAAGCAGAAAATCTGTATACCAGGTGTTGGTAGGCAATGAGTCCTGTTTCCACAATGGGTGAGAAAAGATAGGGTGGACAGAAAGATTATTCAGAAGAGTATCTTCTTGAGTGGATGGCCCAGGTGTTAGTAGAAAAATGTACTGATAATTTCTCTTAGAGCATAAAGATTGGTTGAATTTTCCCCATAAAATTTAGATTCAAACTTACAAACTTAAATCAAGGAAAGATAACTAAAATAGGCCAAATTCAAACATAACTTTTGGTAGCAGCATGTGTGTGTGTGTGGAAAGGGGGGAATTACTATTGAAATTTTTTGAGCAGTTTAAAAAGAAAAAGATGTCTGGTTAATGACCATTATACTCTTAAATATTGGTTAGATGGGTAAATAGTTAGTATCCAAAGTTTTAATCTCAAATTTCCACAGAAAAATATTTACCATTGTATTAAAAAGTCTATTTCCTTCCAAGAAGAAGACTTTCAATTGCAACTTACAAGAAGAGTTCTATCCTGACCAGAATGGTGCCAATTTTTAACAGTCTTAAGTAGCAGAAAATTAGCAAGACAAAGCTCCCTCCCACAATGAAGAGCAGAATTCTTTTTCATGGAGAAGGACACATGGTAGAAGATTACCTACAGGGTTTCTTCCTAATAAGAAGGTAGATAAAAATCAGCAGATACGTGAAACAATTTTCTAGGTGGAAAGAACCTTCTGGAATCATTAGAATTAACTATATTTTTCTGAAATGATGTTGCTAAATGAAAACGAGATTCAAGAAGATACTTTGAACATAGAAGTGGGAACAAAGTAGGAATAATTTTATGCCTCTAGAGATTCACGTAGATATTAAGTAAATGTATTTTAATTAAATATCTCATTGGAAGTGGTATACAACCTACCTATTCTATATAAATTTGACTTAGATAAATGGAAGACAGACTTGAAAATCTCTAGAACTCAGAAGAATAAAAGACTTAAAATAATGAGAAGAGAGTCAAGACATTAATTAAAGAACCAAATTGTATAAGGGAAACTTGGGGAGAAAACACAGATAATACAGAAGTCATTATAAATACGTAGAAGAAAATACCCCGAGTTGAAGAAAGACCAGTGTCTGCAGATACAAAGGTATCATTTAGACCCTTGCAAAATTAGTGAAAGAACCCCCCCCCCCAAAAAGAAGCCATATTCTGAAGATACTTTCAAATTTAAAGATAAAAATTCAACAGGCTCCATCAGGTAATAGAGATTATTTTCAATAGATAAGAATGGCTGATGTGTAACTTCTCTGAAATATTAAATACCCCAAGAAAATGGGATCTAAGGAAAAGATTGTTACCTAGGAATCCTGGCTGACTGTAAGAAGGACAAAAAAGCAGACATTGTGGGATATGCAAGGGCTCTGAAAGCATACCCATTAGCAGAGTCTTTCTTTAACCAAAAAAAAAAAAAAGTTAAAAAGTTAACTTATTCAATAACGAAATAAATGAGGAAAAAAATAAGAACAAGACTCCTTTCAATGACTGTTATTTCAGGAACTTACCTGATACCAGGATGTAAGTTATATATTAAGATATGAATAGAGAGATGTTTTTTTCCCTCAATGGAATACATAGGTGGGCAAGTCAGACAAACACATAAACACATATATGCATTCACAATAACAAGTTATGAAGAAAACAACAAACCAGTTTAGTATCAAAATGAAACCAGCATTAGAATTTCTAGGCACAAAATAATTTAAACCTATGTAAAAAAATTCTAAATAAACAAACATGGATCCACAGAAATGAGCAGTCTCTTAAACAAGAACAGACTTGAAAAATAAGAAATACAACTTTTACAAATAAAAAACATTATAAATTTAAACCAAAAAAAGCCTCAAAGGATGGATCAAACAACAGATTAGACACAGCTGAAAAGAAAATTACTGAAACTGAATTGAAGAAATCACTCAGAATTCATATTAGAGAAGACAAGATATAGAAAATATAAAGAGGTTAAGAAATTTGGCAGACATGATAAGAATGTTTAATATATATTTAATCAGAATCCCAGCAAGGGAGGATAGAGACAATGGGGAACAATAATATTGCTTAAAAAAGTCCAGAATTTATAGCACACACGGATTCATTCATAAAGTAAACCCAATGAATTCTGAAGTGGATAAAAAGGAAACTCAACAAGTAAACAAATTTCAGGGAAACCACGGAACACTAAACATAAAGACATGACCCTAAAGCAACAAACCAACAGAGGACCAACAGTTACCTTGACAACAGTTTTTCTCACAGCAATAATGGTGGCAAGAACACACTGGCATATCTGCAAACTGCTAAGAAAAAAAGCCAGAAAAAAACAAAAACAAAAAAAACCCAACTCCCTCCAAAAAAAACCTATCAACCTAAAATGCTTATACCTCCTACCCACAAACACTATTTATCAAAAATGAAAACAGAAGATGGGCTCCCTCAGATAAACAAAACGTAAAATTTTATTCCTAAAAGTACTCTGGCACTAAGGGATGTACCTCAGGTGGAAGAAAGATAATTTCAGAAAGACAATCTAATAAGTCAGGAAGGCATGAAACATAAAGAAGTAGCTTTAAAATGAGTATATGAATCTAAAACAAGAAGTGTCTTAAGAAAAAAAAGTAACGTATTATTTTTGAAATATTTTGTAAGCCTGAAATTGTTTCAAAAATTTCAAGATTAATAACAGAGAAAAAAACTAATGAAAAACAAAACTCTTAATTAGAAAAAACGTGAGAAAGGTAGGACAGACAGAAAGCAAAAATTAAGGTGAGAGTAACCACTCCAAATACTTTTTTTAATTTGAATAAATGTAAATGACTAACTAAGCCCATGGGTAAAAACACAAAGACTGTCATGTTGGATTAAAAACTAAACACAGCTACATGGCCTTTATAATAGCTACACATAAAATACAAGGACACAGAAGGCTGAGAGTCAAGTGACTGAGAAGGGTAGATCAGAGAGGCACTAACCCAAAGAAAGCTCAATTCACTGTATTCAGTATACTAACTATAAAAATACAGACTTTCAGACAAAAAGCAGTATTACAGATAGAGGGTCACTATAAAAGTTATAAAAAGTTTCCTTTACCAGAAGCACTTTTGGATATTGGGGGAAATTACAAACTCCATTTTGGATAAATCTGAGATTTGAGGGAGACATCCAAGACAAAATATCAAATAGGCAGTTATGAGTATAGAACACAGAAAATAGTCATATTCAAATGAAGGGTATTTAAAACCATATGAGTGGGTGAGAATTCTGGGGGATCACACAGGACAGTGCTCTAGGAATCTGCGGCATTTAGGCATCTAAGAGAAGTAAAGAAGCTGGCAAAGTGTCTGAGAAGGAGAAGACATACTTTGTAGGAAGAAATCAGGAGTGTGATATTTACAGAACCTGAGATAAAAGGGTCATAAAGAAGAAAATGATACCTATTTGTCCATCAATATTTACAAATTGTTATAGAAAAAAATCACTCAGTTACACAGAGAGAAGGATAATTATTTTAATGGATTATAAAGCAAAGCAATGCTTTAATAATTAATAATTCTTCTTCAAAGACAAGGATTTTAATAAATATGTAAACTACATCACAAAATGTTGGAATATGAAGAAGGCTGAAAGTCATACTGAATTTCTTATTTTACACAATCAAGCCAATATATATTAAATCATCAATGATTTTAAGTTAACAAGCCAGAGAAAAAGTAGATATGCATATAAAACTCAAAAAACCATCAGTAGTAGTATGAAACAGGATATCACCTTACAAAACCACTAGGGGGAAAAAAAGCAAAGAAAATATCACACATCCTATGAGGTAAATTCCATTAACTAGAAATTTAAAACCAAGGCAGCTTGAGTAACTTGTCCAAAGTCACACAGATAATGAGTGAAAAATACAGACTTGAAATCAGGATCAGAATATAGAGAGTCCAAGCACTTAAAAACTTTAGGGATAATCTTATCCAAGAAAACATGCTTCTGAATGACTAAAGTTTAGACCCATTTATTTTTTTGCTCAGTTTAATATCAACTTAAAAATATAATCCCTCCTGCAGTTTTTTAATGACTCAGCAGCAATAAGTTGGATGTGTGGTGTAACACACAGCATGGTATGCATGCCCATCCCCCAAAACAGCAAAATAAGTAAATAAAGACAACGAAATTAATTTATGTTTTATGATGTGAATATAAACTGATGAGAGAATTAAATCTCTTGGGTCAATAACAATAAAAAGTCTAACTTGGAAATTGAAACACTGATTCCAGAATTTGTGACATCCAGACAAAAGGTAGAAGCCAGCATTTTCCAGTGAATATTGATGGAGGAATAAAAAAGGAGTTCTGTAAAACAGATGTAGGGGACATAGCACAAATATTTACTGAGTCAAATGTCACCTTCTCTTATAGTTTATGTTGTCACACATATACATTGCAAAGGTAAGCAGGAAGTCTTGTCAATTTCAGTAACTATCACGCCATAAAATGATAAGGCATAGGGAACAACATATACCAGAGTCAAATTGCTAAAGCAAAGGCAAAACTTAAAATTTAAACCAAAACATACATTGATTTGACCGTCATGGTTGGTTGGGTTTGGCATGATCCCTGGCAGGATCTGTTTTATATTGAGACATGATGAACGTTTGCTTTCTGTGCTGACATGTTTTCAGTGAGGTGTAGAACATAGAAAAGGGTAGGCAACATTTTAATTATTTCTCCAGCATTATACTACACTGAAAAAGATCTGGGGAGAACACAAATAAGCAGCACACTAGAAATCTCCTGTGGCACTCTGGAAACCTTACAAAGGAAGCACTAACATGTTTTCCATTCACCCAGCCTAAGGCATAATTCTCCAGTTTCCTGGATATACTAATTTCATAAAGAATAATTTAAGTGTTACATAGAACACACACGATCAAAAGGAAAAGAAAACCTACAAAATCTTTCTTCCTTTTAATTGTTTATTCATTCTGATTGGGACTGGAAGGCCTCTAAAAGACAAATAAATGCCTGATGGCTATAAATAATTAAAATACTAGCAGAGAGCAGTAATAATTACAAGAAAGAAAATGTCTGTCTGGATTATATACATGTCCAATGAAAACAGCAAGAGACACTGCTATATGGTGAACACTAAATCATATAAGCAAAAATGATTGATAATCTTTATAGGAATATATTAAAAGACATTTAAAAGCAAACTCAAGTTCAATGATAGGAAGTTCTTATTAGTAATTATGTACATCATTCTTATAGGAAATATAATCCTCTCACAGAATGAAATATTTATTTCTGTGACTTGATAAATGAAAGGAAAACTTACACTAAAAAACCTAGCCTGCTCAGATTTGTTTTGTTTGGATTCAAGCATTTTACCTGGAAATAAGTTCACGTCATTGCAGGACAAAAACAAAACAAAAATAAAAGCACACACAGAGATTACCTAAGAAGACTGTAGCTTACAGTGACATTCTTCTGGATATTGTATGTCTCATTTTTAAAAATAAGCATTGTGAATTTCAGGGAATGAAAGCTTGGGGAGGTTTTCTAATTATTATGGAAGAAGCCTTGGGTTTTGTTCTTCACAGTCTCAATAATCAACACTGAAGGGACATCGTGATTTACAATCATTATGTTCCTTCTGAGGTAAAAATTTCTTGTACATCCATTTATAGCATGTTATCTTTTTGTTTTCAACTAGTTACGTGCTGTTTATAAGGAATAAAGTGGATGTTTTATGAGGGAAACAAAATACAAATGTTTAATCAAAGAGTAAACAATTCCTTGGTTTTGACTAGGCACATTTTATTTTTTATTTCCTATTTAAAAAAATTTTTTAACCATTAAAAAAATTGACATATAGTTAATTTACAATGTTGTGTTAGTTTCAGGTGTACAGCAAAGTGATTAGTCATACTTTTCAGATTCTTTTCAGATTCTTTTCCATTAGAGATTATTACAAGATATTGAGTATAGTTCCACTGTGCACACAGTAGGTCCTTGTTGTTTATCTATTTTATATACAGTAGTGTGTATATATGTTAATCCCAAACTCCTAATTTCCCTCTTCCCCCTAACTAGGCACAGTTTTCAGAGAACACAAGGTAGTGTGGAGTTTTTAATATCTCATAACATTAGCCTGTTTGCTTATAATAGGTTTATTAATCCAAAAAAAGGGAGTTATGGGAAGATTGTAAATATGATTAATACTATATTTTAATATACTTAACATTTAAACTCTCTAAGAAATGACACTAAGCTTCTCAGGATTTATGCGTCTGCCCTTCTAAAAAATTAATTAGTAGTCATTTCCTGCCATGTGATATGTTGCTAATTCCTACGGTATATAAAACAGAAAAACAACAGTCTAAGTTACAGAAGAGGAATACTGAGCATAGATGAGCTGTAAGGGACTCAAATTTCAGATAAGTCCAAAGGCAAACTATGTTAGACTCATGAGGACCTACTTGTTTGTTGAGAAACAAGACTCAGAATCCTCAGTAACTTAGAGCTGTGTCCAGCAACATCCACTTTCACATCAACCACAAGAGGCCCAGAATATATTTTAGAAATAACTGTTCTATAGGTCTTAGCAGAGGATTGCCCAACATGCTAGGCCACCCAATGGATATCATGTGATGGTAATGATGAACTCTAAAATATGGATTGTATGCCAAGCTGTATGGTGCTTAAGAGACACGGGAAGAAATCACCATGCCACATTAAACTATGAATATCCATGGACTGGGGATTTAAAAGGAATATCGAATTTGTGGGGTTTTAACTACTTTACTTACAACCCTCTACATTTGAGAAAAACAGCTTGACAAATTGAGGGACAAAATACGTAAAGGTTTACTCAAGCACCAAAAAACTGACAAAATAACATTTTTATTAAATAAATAAAAACAAAGCAAAAATTGTGAATAAATTTGACTTAAACAAGAAACATCCTGATTTTAAACTGCTAATCATCTCTTTTTAAGAGCCACTCAGAAAATGAATACCTGAAATGGCATTTAAAATATAATCTCTCTTTTTTTTTTTAGCAACTTTATTTTTAACATCTTTATTGGAGTATAATTGCTTTACAATGTTGTGTTAGTTTCTGCTGTATAACAAAGTGCTCATTGTGGAACAGGAGAGGAAGCCACAAAAGAAAGAGGAGTTCCATTTAGTTCCCAACTAAAACTAAAACATGATCTTTTAAAAGTGTAAATAAATATAGAACAGAGTTTTGTTACTTTAAATATAGTAACTATTAATTTTTTTTTTTGCCAGTAATAAAACAGTACCAAGCATAGTCTTCACCATTTACTCTCGGCCATCTATGTAATGTACATTTCATCTGAAAATAGCTGATTTGTTTCATGTAACCCAATAGAATAATTCAGAAGCTCATTAAAAATAAACTCATGAATCAGCGAAAGAGTATTCACCACAAATTTGAAGATAATGTGAGAAAGAAAACAGCCAGGAATGGACGAGCTTTCAAAAATGGAATTATGAGTAATGAGAATTATCATTGTGGACTCTTTGGACCATCTTCCCCAGCCCCCCTCCGCAAATAGTTATAAATTCTAAGTACAATTTTAATTAAGAAATCAACTGATTATTTTTTAATTTTGTGAAGTAGGTTGTCTAATGGATGTTGACTTAAAGAACAAGATAATTTTTATATGGATTTCTCATTTTAATAAATCACTGAGAAGCTGGATCAGATGGTAACCTGATACATGCTCCCCTCATTTTAAACCTCTGCAATGTGTATTGGTAATGATGGTGGGATTAAATGCACTCTGGAAGTACATACATGCACACATAAATGCATATATGATGATACTGGAAAATAAAGAAGAATGCTATGATATGACTAGAAATTTTGGAGAATTTCTGAGAAATAGAAAAAGATGGAATCAGACTGGAAACAAAAACCGTAAACCAAAACACGTACAAGTTAGGACTCTGTGAAAGGCAATTCTGGATTGACTTAAGCTGAGGATGAGCAAATTCCAGGAGCAGAAAAAGATCTTGGGCCAATCTTCAGGGTAGGTATTTGTTAGCTATATTCTAAGGAGTCAACAGGATGGCCCATCCCCTCACTCCCCACCTGCATTAAAGAAATGGCAATAAAGGTAGTTATTCAGAGCCTAAAGCAGATCATGTGGGCACCTGATCCAGAGAAATAACCATGCTTTAGGTTGGCAGGAAATTCCAAAAAGAAAAGGGGTCCTCTATAAGGAAAACAAGCTATCAGAAGTAAATGACATTTACATAGTAATAATAATGTGGACACAATGCTGTGTTAACTAAAAGTTGTGATAATATGGATGCAATGTTCTCTCATGATAATACATTGTGGAAAAAACAGTTTATACTAGGTTTGCAAGTTTGCTTTCGCCATGTAAGAATCTATTTTGATTTAACACATTATGAAATTAAAGAAAAAACACAATAGGAATTTTTAATTAGAGGCCAAAAAGCATTCAGTACTATTCAACAACTATCCCTGAGTAAGAATACAAAAAGGGATACAAAAAAGCAGAACGAACACTCACTGTTTCATTACGTTAAGAATTTCCCTTAAAGTTACAGAAAGCAGAAGGATATATGGCATCACTACTATAATGTATCACTGCATTGGGTTTCTTAGCCAATGTAACAAGAACATAAGATGGTTAAATATTGGAAAGTAAGACATAATCCATCTTACCTTTTAAATATAAAAGGTAATCATTTGAAAACATAAAAGAACCACTAATGGTGTTTAGCAAGTAGCCAAGTACAAGATCAATCCATAAAATAATGTGTTTTCCTACATAATAGCAATAACCAATTATACAATTTAATATTTTTAAATTTCCACTCTATAAAATTTGATAGATCTCAAAACACTGGCAATAACCGATTATGAAATGTAATAAAATTAAATAATCACAATAATAAAGATGAAAATCCATAAAGTGGTCATAATTAACTCTTGAAAACTGTCAGGTAAAGCACTGATATTTCCAAATTAAAATAAACTAATCAACAATAAAAATTAGTAATTGCAACTGAAAATAAGTAATTTGACTCTACATGTGTAGGATGTTCAAAAAGAATAAATCACAAAAAACTACTATAATGTTAAATATTCTTCATCCAGTAGTTTTATAGCTGATTTTTTTTTTTTTTTTTTTTTTTTTGCGGTACGCGGGCCTCTCACTGTTGTGGCCTCTCCCGTTGCAGAGCACAGGCTCTGGACGTGCAGGCCCAGCGGCCGTGGCTCACGGGCTCAGCCGCTCCGCGGCATGTGGGATCATCCCAGACCGGGTCACGAACCCGTGTCCCCTGCATCGGCAGGCGGACTCTCAACCACTGTGCCACCAGGGAAGCCCTATAGCTAATATTATTAATTGTCTGAATTTGGTTTTATTTTTATTGACTGCTAAAACAATCATGTATGTTAGTTTTGGTTGAGTTTTCAGTTACAGAAATAATAAATTTATGCAATTTTTGAGGCTACCCTATTCTTCAACTACAACAACTAAATCTGTTTTGCTACTCTTAGATGTTATATGGGAAAATAATAGAGAAATATTATGTTTGTAAAAATTCATCTCAACCTCCCCTGAACAATACCAGTGACTAAGAATGCCATTTCCTTTTATCTTCTCAAACTGATATACAGAACTTTAAGAAAGCAAATCTGTGGTTAGGGGAATCAAAAGTGTGTTTAAATGAGAAGTCTGAATCTGGGTTAGAGCTAACATGTGACTTTCACATAGGTGATAATCAGGGGGAAAAAAAAAAAAGGTTTTTAATGTAAAGAGAAACCAAAAGACAAATAAAGCCAAAGGAATAACTTGGCAAGAAAGCCAGATTTTGGCTAGAACATAAAACAAGGGAGTTTTTAGTGATGGAAAGAAAAAAGTAGACAGTAAAAGAAAAGAAGAATCCATACCAGGTTCCAATTCGTAAGGCACAAGGAAAACCTAGACCCAAATAACATACCACCTTAGTAGGATTTGGTAATGAACAGAATTAAGAAAAAGCCAAATATGTTACATTTATAACAGAGTATGATAGCCACAGAAATTTTTTAAAGTTATATAAACTAAGTTAACCAATCAAAATCAACACAATTCATCACTATAAGATGCATGAATTTTTAATTAAATTACTTTTAAATAAATTCAAAAAAAAAGATCTTAAAGTCATGCCCAGCCGTCAATTAGTAAATTTAATTTAGTCCCATCTTTTTAACAACTAAGTATATTAGAATGTAAAGTGTACTTTCTACAGGATGGTTAAGGTTTATCAGTTACTCATCTGAGTACTTCAAGTACCTTCTCAATATAGAATATCATAACCTATTAAATTATCGTGTGACAAAACTGTGTAAAAATGAATTAACAGACACTTCTATTTCTTCTGACCCTATTTTCTTTGATTTTACAGAACAATGATGAATGACTGAGTAAAACTAGTAGCTCAGAGATATTAGAGAGGCTTTGTAACAGATGAGGATAACATCTTTTAGGCAACAATCGAATAAATGAACCCACAGCTGAATAGCTGAAACTATCTTTATATTATTTGGCTTCTAATGGCATCTAACTTTTATTCTTCAAGTTGGTCAGTAAGTTGGTCACAGGAAGTTATTATGGCTATAGGAATATGATGAGTGAAAGAAATGAAAAGAGTATAAGGAGACTACTGAGCAATCCAAAGACATCAGAAAATAATTAGTTTTACTTCATGATTAAATGTATAATATACAAATTATTTTCAGTCTTATAGTATACTTATAAACAAGAGACACTAGTATATATTGCTTTAATTATTGTAGCTAAGCCATAAGAGTTAAAGCATAAAAAGAGAAGATTCAAAGTTTTGGCAATCTCTCTAATTTTAATTAGTACTACCAAACCCATTATTTTTTAGGGAAAAAAAATGACATTGATTCCTCTTGCCACATCACACATAATGCTTCCCTATAATTATGTTCCTCCTTTATCTCTTTAATCTAACACCATTAGCCTATTTTCAGTCCTTTGAATTTGTTCTCTTCTGTGGCAAGTCCTTCTTACATATTACTTCCTCTCTCTAGAACACTCCCCCTCTCATCTTTACTTTCCTTCAGCTGTCTGCTTGGGTAGAAAAGTTGATTTTCATTTTCATTCCTCTTCCTCAAGAAAGTCTTTCTTGGCACCCCTGCCTAGGTCAAATCCATCCATCTTAGTAGGCTCTCAGTTTCTCTCTCCTTTTTAGCTCTTGTCTCTGTTCCAGTTTTGTATTTGTTAATGTGATCCTCTCCTGGCCAAAAGTTCCATGTTATGATATCAGATACCATATAACCTTGTCTGTTTGTGCTCAGCATTTGCATCCTGAGTGCCTGTCATTATGCCCAAGAGAGAAAATGCCAATACATACTTGTTCAGAGAAGTACATATTTTTAATAAATATGTAAAAGATGAAATTCAGTTTTTTTGCACTATTTGTTAATGAATTTCTGCAATTCTTTCAAAAAGTAACTTTTTCTTTTTTCCTATTTTAAGTTTATATTTCATCTCCCTACCATCATTTCCCCTTCCTCCTTAAAATGCAATTCTAATGACCAGGAAAGATGTTTCTGTCTGAGCATTCCAACCATTCTAATGCTCCGATATATCACTATTCCAACACTCAGGAACCATTCTTTCCTGGTAGATGCCCTAGCTTCATGGAAGACCTGGGACAAGAATGTGAATGCAATCAAATGAATAACTACTGAACTTAAAAAAAAATAGGTTTTCACATTCTACCTCAGATCATCTCAGATTCTATCCATAGCATGGCTATAACACCCCTCAGAAAATCAGCTGTCCTGATCAAATTCTTGATAGGAGTTATGTGCGATAAAAATACAACAGCAACGTCATTATAATGTTAAAAATATTACATATAATATTTTTGTCATTGGAAATAGATAAGCTGTTTTGAAAACAAAAGAGTTCATTATTTTTCTTTAATGGTGCACGTGGATATTTTCCAGTCAAGAGGAAGCAAGAAAGAGAGAGAAAAAAAGGGTCCCTTTAAATAAAGCCTCCAGAACATCTTCAGTAACATCTCAGAGACCATCCTAAAGTGTATGGCTAGCTAGGAAATGATGTCATTATCCCGAACAAAACTGGCTTTCTGAAATGAGGAGTAGATGGGCACCTAGCAGACTCTGTCTTGCATGTTTTATTAAATCCTCACAACAGAATTAAACAAGTGAATAAAAAGAAAAAATCCATGACTGTAAGTTCTTCCTTGTGTTCTACGCAGCCCATTTCTAAATTGAGAAATGGATTTCCAAACGGCACGTGTCAACTTCCTAACACTGAACCCAGCCCTTATGCTACCAAGCTGCAATAACTGGGAAGTTCCCTGGAAACTTCTTTCTTCCCTTTGTATACTGCCCAGGAGCACATTAATTTATGGGAGTTAAGTAACAAACCTCTGTATCCTATTTGTTAAAAATTAGGTCCAAACTGAATAACACCAGGAAGATATTCCTAGGAGTTTGGGATTTAAAGGTGAGGAGGTTCCCTATTTTCAGAATGGACTATACTTCCTGTTTTTGGTTCTTTTAGTTCATTTTAGTGAATTTTCAGCAAAAAGCCATATGTATTTACATATTTAGCCCTTATACTCTACAAATCTTCTTCTCAGGCTAAGATTATGCCTTCTGTTTACTTTGTTTCTAGTACTATTTTTTATGACATGGCCCTTTACACAGTTACTAAATATCTATTGTGTATATATACAAAGTGCTGCATAGAAAACCACGAGGTATACAGAAATGTATTAACAGGTAGTTCCTACTATAAAAAATGATATTCTCTAAAGATTTTTATAGTGAAATATATACCAAAAATTTAAAGAATAATACAAAGGTTAACATCTCAATATTCTCGGATATGGCCTCAAAGCCGGCTTGAAAACAGTAGAAAATCAAGGAAATTTAAGTGTATCATTCTGCTCCTCAAGTAGATAAGACTTTGGTTTCATCTGTTTTATATAAAAGGGAATACACTCCATATTAAATTATTTTTGCAAAATGGATTTCAGTGATAGAAACAATCTTTTTAAAACAAAGATAATAGTAGATAGGATGAAATAAATGGTTATAACTAACATACAGATAATGACATCAACTCATTGGAGTAACTGTCTCTTACAACAGTCAACTAAGCCTTCCAGGACTTGAGCTGGGAGTTTAGAAATACAGAGAGTAGAATTCCCTGGAACCACAGAAAGGAGAATGCTGTAAAGGCACTTTGGGGCCTAAAATCCATGCCATGTTCTGTGGAAGACACCACCCTGACTAACAAAGGCAACAGAAGATCACATAGCACAGGGCTGGAACATATTACTTGCACAATTCTGAAACCAAGATCGAAAATCTAGATCATATACTCAAGATAATACCCATGAAGATGCCTCATCAGGTGATTTATGCAATGAGTACTATTTTTTTTTAACATCTTCATTGGAGCATAATTGCTTTACAATGGTGTGTTAGTTTCTGCTGTATAAGAAACTGAATCAGCTATACATATATCCCCATATCTCCTCCCTCTTGCATCTCCCTCCCACCCTCCTTATCCCACCCTTCTAGGTGGTCACAAAGCACCGAGCTGATCTTCCTAAAAGAATCATCTGGAGGAGGAATGATTAAAGAGGGATTAGAGCAGCATTTCTGAGTCTAAGCATTATTGTCACTTTGGGCTGAATAATTGTTATGGGGGGCTGTCCCGTGCTTTGTTCGATGTTCATCATTATCAATGGACTCTACTCACTACGTGCCCATAGGATCATACCCTTGGTTGTAGCAACTCCACATGTCTCCAGATGTTGCCAAATGTCCTCTGGGGGGCAAAATTCTCTGGCTGAAAACCACTGGATTAGAGATAGGGAGAGCAATTAATTTTAGATATAAAATGAGAGGGACCATGACTCAAGTGATGAAGCCAAGATCTATACAGGTCTTACATACATAATGAAGAAAATATATACAGAATTCCCTTATTGATTCAAGTTTCTAGTCTTTGTAATGGAAAAATAATACTCAAAAAAATGGAAATTAGCAAAGGAAGCCTATGTTTTAATGAGGTGAGGGAAGGTATGGAAAAGAGATATTGGGTGGATGATCTCTTCATATGAAACCTAAGTCTACAGAGAACAATAACTATAGAAACCCTTTCTGAACTTTTAACAGAAAGATAAAAATAAAAATATAAGTAAATGATACAGAAATGGTCTGAAAATACAGGCAATCCGGTCATTCCTAAACTTGCTTTAGTAAATTATGATTGAATTGCAGCTAGATCACACACAAATTTCTCTCTTGTCAAAATATCAGAAATGTTGCTAAAAAGCTGCACAATATTAAATCTAACTGTAAAGCAAAGGTTTCATGAGACGTTCCATATTTAAGTGGATACTGTATCAAACTTTTCCGAAAAGTAAAGAATGAGTTTGTAGTATCATTACTTATTCATATACCTGTTTTGAAGTCTGGATTTTTATACTGTATTTCTCTAAAAGTGGAACACATTATTAAAAAGAGTAAATAAACTCCACTAGGTGTCCTCGGCCTAGATCTCAAAACCCCTTTATTCCAGAATATTACACCTAAGCAAAGATGAAGAATTTGCTGGCTTTTGATGATCATGTTTTTATCACTACTGTTAGGTACTCTTGGAAACGCTCACAACAAAACAGAAAATCTGTAAGTGTATGTTTTAAACAGGCATACTTTCAAATGCACAGCTAGAAGGTTTTACCAAATCTAAACAAGTACAGTGTCGAGCACAAGGTTAATATATACCTCTATGAAGACCCCTGTTTGACTGGTCCTTGAATATTTTGTGGTTAGGTAAGACCTTATTATATAAACTATATTTTGAGTTTTATGCCTTGTAATTACATTAAGTGTTATTTGTGAAAGTTCCTGCAACTTATTCGGAATTTTGCTTCCTCAGCTGGCAGCAATTACAGATTCAAAGACCACCGGAAATAATTCTTCAGCCCCTTTTGAGATCCACAAGCTTGTTATGAACACTTAAGCAACTGTACAGGAACATTATACTTCGGTAATAAACAAGGCCAGAGGGAAGGTTATTCTTTTCCACTGGAAAAAAATCCTGCTCATAAATAATTCAAAAACCAGAAGAGAAATGATAATTCTACCAACATATGGAACTTCATCTGAAATCAGAGCCACCCTCCGCAGGATTCTGAACTTTGAAAGTAACAGTTCACACAAATTAGTGACTACTTCTTGCCCAGGCAATACATTCAACTAACAAAGCATCTTCCATTTGAGCAACCACAAACATTTCTGGCTTCAGTTGTTTATCTCCAATGAAAAACTATTTCCATACTATTTTAAACTTGTATATGGTAATAATTACCTGTTTATCTCTGAAGCATGGACACTCTTACAGTGCCCTTTAGAATGTATTTGTGTACCATTTTCCTTTCCATGTCCTTGACAGATGGAAGTATTCACATCTTCCTCCCAGGACAAAAGTTGAGAAGCACACTACTTTCTTTTCAACTGGTTCACTTTTTGTCTCCCAGATTCTCACACTACTGGGCCTACTTCTCAATAGCTTTTCAATTTTACCTTTTTAGACAAAAAATGCAATTGTGTGATACTTGAAGCCAATTAATATGGAAGAGTAGATTACATGGCAAATGAAATTCGTAATTCACCTCGACCACATACATATAAAATTAAGTTTTAAATATTTTACTATAAATTAGAAATTGATATTAAAGTGGATAAGAATCCTTTCAAGATAATTATAGATCTTAACTAAGATTTCTTGAATGCCTTTTATCAAGTGTTTCAAATTAACTTGTTTAGTCACTTAGTAACCATATGATATGAATATTATTTTATCTTTACAGATAAGAAAAATTAAGTATCTCATCTAAGTTTACAGAGCAAATAAGTGATGGTCCTGAGTATTAAATCCAGTTCTATCTGAATTTCAAGAATAGCATTTTTTTCTATGATTCTATGCTCTATCTTTTCTGAAGTTCAAGAAGGATTCAATTACCAATGAGATTGACTTCAAATATGTACAACCTGAAATAGAGTTACCAGTTAATGCAAACAATTGCTAAGCAACACATGGTCTTTATTCTTAAGGAACTCATACATAGTCTAGCACTGGAGACACTTTTATTTCTATGGTGTCTTTGAGAGCTCTCTCTGTTGCATCAAATACATGGAACATCAGCACTGCACACAGAAGGTTTCGCAGAAGAAAACAGCTATCTGTTGTTTATTAAAGTGGAGTGAGAGGAGAGTGGTGGAATATATAGACATATAATAACTGACAATATTGTATTAGTATTCCATATAAAATATTATAATATAATTATATTAATATTGTATACAAAATATATTCATTGTTAATTGTAATGTTAATGTATAATAATATATTATATAAACATATATGTAAATCTTTATACATGATATATCTTGCCACTACCCTCCCCTCACTCCACCTCAATCAACAATGGATACATCCTTTCTTCCACAAAATCGTCTCTGTGACGTGCTGATGATCCATATATTTCGTAAACACACATACATATTACACAAATATGTATATATCATATATGACATAGCTACACATTATATATGCCTTAGTATAAATGTATGTATACATTTTATTTTAAAATCACAATCTATAAAAGTATTCCCTATGTCTGAGAGTGCCGAGCTCTATAATTTGGGCCAAGTCTCAATTCACTAAGATAGTTTCTTGAAACACTATATTACAGAGAACAAGATTAAGATCCTACTTTACAAAGGAGAACTAAGATTCAACTCTAGTGACGTGTACTGCACCTTTTTTATGCGGTTAACCATTGGAAAGGACTGGAATGGATGGATGAAAAGGGACTTTTGTTCTTTATTAAATATAATTCTCTATTTTTAAATTGTTTTATAAAAAGCCTGGGCTCATGTATTAGCTCTATTTAATGATAACACCACCAAAGATATGTAGCATTTAAAATGAAATACCCAAAGGAGAGTTGAAATTTATAAACAGCTAAACACAATCTTTTTTTATTAGCATATGATTAAGAATACTATATAACATTTAAATTATCAGTCATCTTATTCCAACAAGGTTAAATCGTCCCTTTAACTTCAACCGACACTTTACTTGGTTTTTCACTAGAATATCGACTCTTTTGCTGATTCTATTACTTTCTATAAGCATTTCATACAGAAAAACAACTTGAGAATAAACTTAATGAATAATTCTAAGCCACATTTAAAGATAGGTATGACATTTGCTTTTTCATTACCATATTGTATGCAGTATACAAACAACGTATGATGAATTGTAAACTTCATGCTTGCAATTATAATCTTGCATAAAGTATGAGCATTGAGTGCTGATTAAACTAGTAATGCTTTATCAAACTTTAGGAAAATATCCTGTAGGAAACAATGTTTCACAAAATAAGCTTTATTCATTTTTGAAGTGACAAAAAAATGTAAATTTAAAACAATAAAGCCAAAATGCTGAAAAATAAGCAAAGTTAATAGAACATAAACTGTCAACTATTCATATATATCTGACATATTTCTCTAAATGAACCGCTTATAGCTGAAGATATTTATGTGAAAATAAGGTCATCATTTCTAGAGAATATCTGTTGTTTACTTACCCCCTACAAGAATCTTTCAGATAAGACAAATCACCTGCAGCTAAAATACCTATAATTTCTCAAGGATTTGGCTACGCAAGGGTAGAACTGGCAAAGGTACTATACGTTGGGGTGAGTGGAAAAAGTTAAAACTATCCTTGAGTATAGCCTGAGAAATATTAAAAAAATAAATAAATTTGAAGTATCTTAAAAAACTATTAACCAAGAATATTTTAGAATCATTCAAGAGCTTTTAAGAGATCACCAGAAGGTATTCAAATTATACTGCAAGTCCACATTTACCTGTATTAACCTGTGTTTCAGGTTTATCTTACATCAGTGAGGTGCGTAAGCTCATCATAACTGCAATCTTACACAAGCTCCGAAACATAAACACAAGGAAAAAATGTAATTTGATGACCCTAATATACTTTTCTAGTTATAAAAGTGCCTACATATTGTGAAATCATTTTAAAAAATAGAGTCTTCCTTAAAGTTATGTTGTAATTGAATGGCAGAGACTAAGAATCATTAAATTATCTACTAAACATTTAAAGTGACCTATTCACTCTCTTTCTGAGCAGCTCACTTCACATGAGAAAGTCATAAGGCCATTAACTGGAGAAGAGTCAGGGTGGAGTATTGGAAAGAATATAAGAAAGTTTCATCTGCAAAAGAGAGACAATAAAACCTAACATGTCCACCCTGAACCTGCCCTATCCACACTAGAATTTTTCTAAATTGTAAATGGGAGTTCTAAGAAAATCGTGATCAAATACAACATTTTATGAAGTTAACTCTCATATATTTTATCACTGTTCTCTTTATGCTACTGGGGGAAAAAAGTTAAATAAAAATACTGCTTTATAACATGAGTTTTTTTCTTTCTTTCTTTCTTTTTTTGCGGTACGCGGGCCTCTCACTGTTGTGGCCTCTCCCGTTGTGGAGCACAGGCTCCGGACACACAGGCTCAACAGCCATGGCTCACGGGCCCAGCCGCTCCGCGGCATGTGGGATCTTCCCAGACCGGGGCATGAACCCGTGTCCCCTGCATCGGCAGGCGGACTCTCAACCACTGCACCACCAGGGAAGCCCAACATGAGTTTTTTTCCTCAGCAAATTAATACTGCTCTAAAGTAATTTAAAATATAAATGTGACACCAAAATCAAATGCTTGCAATTAGACTATACGTGCCTTAAGATCCACAGTGCCTGGCATATAGTAGGCACTTAACAAAAACTGATCCATAAAAGAAGGAAGGAATGCAAATTGTATCTCTTGTGTTACCCAGACTGAAACTTGCTATGTAGTTTAAGAGTTGATATAATTTAAATATTGCCAACTTAGACACTGGCATAATTTTCTATTTTGGAATTCAAGACTAACCATGTATAGTTGCTTCATTTTTCCAGGGCAGAAAACCTGCTACAAAATACAGAGAAGTGCCATGGTTAACAGACTCATTTTCTGGTCAGCCATACTTCCCACAGACATAATTAACTTTAATATTACTACTATTTTGCCATCATTAAAATTCTTTGATAAAAAAAAGTCAAGTAGAGTTATTGCTCTTAATAAAGTGTACCCAAAGGAACACTACACAGCCTAGAGCAAAAGAACAAAAATGTATGTACCATATTTATGTTATTGACTAATTTACTATTATATGACTGGTTTTTAAGAAGAATTATGTTTCCTTTATTCATATAAATTATTTTGCAGAGACATAAAGAAATAAACTATCAAGTTGAACTGCCTCAGTTGAAGAACCAGAGTAGACGGACAACAGTGAAACTTCTCTTCTTTGACCCACTCTCTACCCAAAAAAGCCCCAGAGGGGACCTGTCAAGTCTTTCCATAGAGCATAGTTTAAAAACCACAACCTTATACAAGACTTTTTATCTCAATCTTGTAAGAATACCCTTTTCTAATTCATAGGGTAACATTCATAAGATTTGAATATTTCCCAGCATTTCCTGTATATATGTTTCAATAATCCAGGATACATTTATTATAAAATTCTGCCATTTTTAACAAAAAGAATTTTTTTTTAACATTTGGAGGTCATTAGCTGCTGAGAACTGTTCATTCATTTATTTTTTTAAACAACTAGTTTCTGAGTACCTAGTATGCCTTAAGGACTAAAGACAGGTGTGAGATATTTCACAAGAAAACGGAACCAAAGCACAACATTTTGGACATTAACGCCTAAAACTGGTCAATGGATCTAACGTTCAGAACCTTTCCTTAGCTGGTCCTCCCCACTTGGTCAATTAGCATCCTGCATCTTCCTCCTTCCGTGTCAGCTGGGATCTTACACCAGGGGTCAGCAAACTACAGCCCTCAGCAAATCAAAGCTACCTCTTGTTTTGCAATTAATGTGCTATTGGAGCATGGCCATTCGTTCATTTGCTGTTTGTCTATGGCTGTTTTTGTCCTACAATGGCAGCATTAAGTACCCACAAAACCCCATACCTTCTTTCATCTTTTATAAGAAAAAGAAAACTATTTTATAACAATTTATAAAAAATAAAATATTCTGATACCTAGGCTTTAATTATACAATTTCTTAAATATTTAATCAAGACTTCACATCTGAATTTTATACGAAATACTAATGACCAACTTTTCTATATTTTCTACACAAATTTATGTAAATGAATTAAGAAAATAGACCTAAATGAGCTAACAGCTGTACGGAGCTTCTGATTTAGTTTTCTACAAAGACTAACAAATCTAAAATATTAGGGCTTCTCTGGTGGCGCAGTGGTTGAGCATCCGCCTGCCGATGCAGGGGACACGGGTTCGTGCTCCGGTCCGGGAAGATCCCACATGCCGCGGAGCGGCTGGGCCCGTGAGCCATGGCAGCTGAGCCTGCGCGTCCAGAGCCTGTGCTCCGCAACGGGAGAGGCCACAATAGTGAGAGGCCCACGTACGGAAAAAAAAAAAAAAATTAAACACAAGAGATTTAAGTGAGCTATGTAAATATGAATATTAAAACATTTCACTTTAAAGGGCAAAACAAAAGGCATCGTATATATTCTGCTTTTCACTATAATTCTTATCCTACACAGGCTAGTAATTATCAGAGTGTTAGGAAGATTATTTATTTAACTGCATTTGAAAATGCTTGATAAGAAAAGCCCCAGTGAAGCATTTGTACGAGTAAAATAAAGCAAACCTGGATATTCCACTGAGTAAAATGTATGCATGCACTAACTACTAACCAAGTTCTATATTAATTTAAATACAACTCACTTAAGGTGGAAAGGCTTCTAATGTCACAGTAATGTTCTATATTGTATTAAAGAGACTGTACAGGAAGAGAAAGACTTTACACATTGAGATGTACAAATTTAAATATAAATGCTCATAAAACTTGGATTTTGAGCTAGTCTTGGATAAACAGCTGTTCCAAAATAATCTCCACTTCTTAAAGAAAAGTAAAATCTGTGAGAAGACTTTTCCTAGATTTGTATTCACACACTAATATTTCAAAATTTCTTTGGCTACCTTCCTAGCCTACTCAAAATGCAACATCTATGTTATAAATATAAATATGTAATAAATCTCCTCTTGAGGATAATGCATAATTCAAAATTCTATCCTCTGTTAAATTCTAATGAGGTTTTAAGCACTTTTAGATTTTGGCACATTAATGCGTAATAAAATCACCAGAGCAAAGAATAATGAATCTCAACCCTAGTTCACCTATAACTTAGTTTCTTCATGCTCAAACAAGGATTGTATTAAGATTTCACCAAGATGATTCAGATGAATAATAAATGCCTGAAATACATCAAGAAAAAATTGTAGTAAATATCTGTATCCAGTTAGGCTTGGCAGTTTTATACTCTAAAGCTCATGATTAAAAAAACAATGCTGGAGGAAAAAAAACTCTTTATCTTGTAATTGGCTGAGTTAAGGAGTACAAAGCACTGAGAGTAGTATGCAGCATATGGTAAGCAGGATACAAAGTCTGAATCACGAAAATTACTATCACTACCATCACTATCATCTCATCTCAGAAATAAAACAACACAAACAAAACAAACTCACGGAGAGACAACTCTCCTCTCTCGGAGTGAAGCACTTGAAAGTAAAAGTGGTTGAAATGCATGCTTCTAGGTATTAGAAAGGTGAAAATTGCCACTATTCAGGAAAGATTTTATCATAAGACATCAAGGAATTAAAAACGTCTCTTAGACAACAATTTTGAGACTAAAATCTGTAGAAATACAAGGACAAAACGTGTAGCAGAAGCTATTAGATTTCATTAGGTCCCATTTGTTTATTTTTGGTTTTACTTCCATTTCTCTAGGAGGTGGGTCAAAAAGGATCTTGCTGTGATTTATGTCATAGAGTGTTCTGCCTATGTTTTCCTCTAAGAGTTTGATAGTTTCTGGCCTTACATAAAGGTCTTTAATCCATTTTGGGTTTATTTTTGTGTATGGTGTTAAGGAGTGTTCTAATTTCATTCTTTTATATGTAGCTGTCCAGTTTTGCCAGCACCACTTATTGAAGAGGCTGTCTTTCTCCACTGTATATTCTTGCCTCCTTTATCAAAAATAAGGTGACCACATATGCATGGGTTTATCTCTGGGCTCTCTATCCTGTTCCATTGATCTATATTTCTGTTTTTGTGCCAGTACCAGACTGTCTTGATTACTGTAGCTTGGTAGTATAGTCAGAAGTCAGGGAGCCTGATTCCTCCAGCTCCATTTTCTTTCTCAAGATTGCTTTGGCTATTCAGGGTCTTTTGTGTTTCCATACAAATTGTGAAATTTTTTGTTCTAGTTCTGTGAAACATGCCAGTGGTAGTTTGATAGGGATTGCAGAGAATCTGCAGATTGCTACAGGCAGTATAGTCATTTTCACAATGTTGATTCTACCAATCCAAGAACATGGTATATCTCTCCATCTGTTGGTATCATCTTTAATTTCTTTCATCAGTGTCTTATAGTTTTCTGCATGCAGGTCTTTTGTCTCCTTAGGTAGGTTTATTCCTGGGTATTTTATTCTTTTTGTTGCAATGGTAAATGGGAGTGTTTCCTTAATTTCTTTTTCAGATTGTTCATCATTAGTGTACAGGAATGCAAGAGATTTCTGTGCATTAATTTTGTATCCTGCTACTTTACCAAATTCATTGATTAGCTCTAGTAGTTTTCTGGTGGCATCTTTAGGATTCTCTATGTATAGAATCATGTCATCTGCAAACAGTGACAGTTGTACTTCTTCTTTTCTGATTTGGATTCTTTTTATTTTTTTCTTCTCTGACTGCTGTGTCTAAAACAATGTTGAATAATAGTGGTGAGAGTGGGCAACCTTGTCTTGTCCCTGATCTTAGTGCAAGTGGTTTCAGTTTTTCACCATTGAGAATGATATTGGCTGGTGTATGTCATATATGGCCTTTATTATGTTGAGATAAGTTCCCTCTATGCCTCCTTTCTGGAGGGTTTTTATCATAAATAACTGTTGAATTTTGTCAAAAGCTTTTTCTGCATCTATTGAGACGACCATATGGTTTTTCTCCTTCAATTTGTTAATATGGTTTATCACACTGATGGATTTGCATATATTGAAGAATCCTTGCATTCCTGGGATAAACCCCACTTGATCATGGTGTACGATCCTTTTAACGTGTTGTTGGATTCTGTTTGCTACTATTCTGTTGAGGATTTTTGCATCTATGATCATCAGTGATATTGGCCTGTAGTTTTCTTTGTGAAAAGACAACCCTCAGAATGGGAGAAAATACTTGCAAATGAAGCAACTGACAAAGGATTAATCTCCAAAATTTATAAGAAGCTCATGCAGCTCAATATCAAAAAAAAAAAAAAAACCCAAACCCCAAAATGGGCAGAAGACCTAAATAGACATTTCTCCAAAGAAGATATACAGATTGCCAAGAAACACATGAAAGGATGCTCAACATCACTAATCATTAGAGAAATGCAAATCAAAACTACAATGAGGTATCACCTCACACCTGTCAGAATGGCAATCATCAAAAAATCTACAAACAGTAAGTGCTGGAGAGGGTGTGGAGAGAAGGGAACCCTCTTGCACTGTTGGTGGGAATGTAAATTGATACAGCCACTATGGAGAACAGTATGGAGGTTCCTTAAAAAACTGAAAATAGAACTACCATACAACCCAGCAATCCCACTACTGGGCATATACCCTGAGACAACCATAATTCAAAAAGAGTCGTGTACCACAATGTTCATTGCAGCACTATTTACAATAGCCAGGACCTGGAAGCAACTTAAGTGTCCAGCAACAGATGAATGGATAAAGAAGATGTGGCACATATATACAATGGAATATTACTGAGCCATAAAAAGAAATGAAATTGAGTTATTTGTAGTGAGGTGGATAGACCTAGAGTCTGTCATACAGAATTAAGTAAGTCAGAAAGAGAACAACAAACACCGTATGCTAACATATATATATGGAATCTATAAAAAAAGAAATGGTCATGAAAACCTAGGGGCAAGATGGGAATAAAGACACAGACCTACTAGAGAATGGACTTAAGGACATGGGGAGGAGGAAGGGGAAGCTGGGACAAACTGAGACAGGGGCATGGACATATATACACTACCAAATGTAAAATCGATAGCTAGTGGGAAGCAGCCACATAGCACAGGGAGGTCAGCTCGGTGCTTTGTGACCACCTAGAGGGTTGGGATAGGCAGGGTGGGAGGGAGGGAGACACAAGAGGGAAGAGATATGGGGATATATGTATATGTATAGCTGGTTCACTTTGTTATAAAGCAGAAACTAACACACCATTGTAAAGCAATTATACTCCAGTAAAGATGTTTATAAAAAAAAAAAAGAAGATGTGGCACATATATACAATGGAATATTATTCAGCCATAAAAAGAAACAAAATTGAGTTATTTGTAGTGAGGTGGATGTACCTAGAGACTGCCATACAGAGTGAAGTAAGTCAGAAAGAGAAAGACAAATACTGTATGGTAACACATATATATATGGAATCTAAAAGAAAAAAATGTCATGAAGAACCTAGGGGTAAGACAGGAATAAAGACACAGACCTACTAGAGAATGGACTTGAGGATATGGGGAGTGGGGAGGGTAAGCTGGGACAAAGTGAGAGAGTGGCATGGACATATATACACTACCAAACGTAGAATAGATAGCTGATGGGAAGCAGCCGCATAGCACAGGGTGGTCAGCTTGGTGCTTGGTGACCACCTAGAGGGGAGGGATAGGGAGAGTGGGAGGGAGGGAGACACAAGAGGGAGGAGATATGGGAACATATGTATATGTGTAACTGATTCACTTTGTTGTAAAGTGGAAACTAACACACCATTGTAAAGCAATTATACTCCAATAAAGATGTAAAAAAAAAAAGAAAAAATGGTTCTGAAGAACCGAGGGGCAGGACAGGAATAAATATGCAGACCTAGAGAATGGACTTGAGGACACAGGGAGGGAGAAGGGTAGTCTGGGAGGAAGTGAGAGAGTGGCATGGACATATATACACTACCAAATGTAAAATAGATAGCTAGTGGGAAGCAGCTGCATAGCACAGGGAGATCAGCTCGGTGTTCTGTGACCACCTAGAGGGGTGGGATAGGGAGGGTGGGAGGGAGAAGCAAGAGGGAGGAGATATGGGGATATATGTATAGGTATAGCTGATTCACTTTGTCATAAAGCAGAAACTAACACACCATTGTGTGTGTAGCAGAGAAATCTAAGGGCATGTATGAGATCCATTTAAGACAGGGGTAAGTAGGATGGTAAGGATTTATCCATAGAAACAAGTTCATGGCTACATGAAGACAACTACATATAAGGTGACTGGATATGCAACACTGAACACTGAACATTTAATTCTGACTGAAGTAATATTAATAGAGTCTACTTCTCTCTAATGGGGGATGACTTATTACTGTTTGCATAGTCACAAGCAAAGCGCTAATGTATCTACCATTGCTCTGCCTTAATGGTAATAGCACTGTGCCAAGGGTATGGGCAATGGGATCAGATGTGGTCAGATATTTTAGCGGTGGGATGTAGACAGTTTTTAGAAAAGACATAGTAGAGGGACCACCTAGGAAACTACCCTAGCTTCTGCCAAAGGCAAGCAGCACCTGACTATTACAGTGGTCACAGCAGGAATGAAGAAAGAA
>NW_006796847.1:475934-514219 GCF_000442215.2 Lipotes vexillifer | reverse complement strand
CAGGAATGAAGAAAGAAAGTGGGAAATGCCAGAAATATAGAATAATTAGAATTCAGAGCATTTAGTTATTGGCTCTATCTAGGACATGGAGAATAATCAGAAGTGATTCTTGAATTCTGGTAACTGAAAGAACAGTGGCTCCCCTAACAAACAGGAGTGTCAGGAGAATACAACGGTTCAGATTCCTTATCAATAAAATTGGAATGAATACTTTGTGGAAATATCATGACAATTAAAGAGCTAAAGCATGAAGACTAAGCACTGTGGCATACAAAATCAGGCTTTCAACCCACTAGCCAATAGTATCTAAATGGAACTGATGGCCTTTGAGAAAGGTAACTATGGTAATATTTGCAATCAAGGGAAAACTGATTCACGTAGCCGATTTATAGCCTCATATAGTATATAAACTTTACATACAATTTGTTCAATAGATAAATGTCGCAGGATTAAATTGCCATGTAATATACATAATTGTGTGAAGTGGGTAGAGCTTTTGATCCTCATCTAAATTTTCCACAAAACTATTATAAGTATGATTTTGGACTCAAATATGGTTCTGTCAAAATATTATTAGTATATACTCAAAATAAATGATGGCATGCACAATTTTTACTAGAATTACCACAAAAACTTTGAAAACAGGCTAGTTAGAATCAAATGGGACATAATGATTATTAGTAATAACAGTGGTACATAATAGCTATAATAATAACAATAATAATTAAATATAAAAGAAACGTATGAAATTAAAGAAACTAAGAATTCTCTATAAAATCCCTCAGAAATACCATAAAACCTTACTAAACCTCTGTGGTTCTCTGCTACCTACAAAATGTAAAGAAGAAGAATATAAAGAAACTAATTGGAAACTTTATTGAGTGTAAAGGCATAGGACCTCCTTCCCCATGTCTAAGCCATAAGCTCCTGAGGCCTTGGTTTCCACATGTGTAAATTTCTGTGTGAAGGCATTTTTCCAAATAACGTTACATGATATATATAGTATATACTGTAATAAAGGGGTGTCATGGCCAACTAAGTGTGGGAAATAATGGGTTAAACTAACTTCTTTCCTGCCTGACTACCCAGAGTCTTCTATAAGTCAATATAAATTGTGAGTCTCCATGAGTGTGAGTGGAATAAAATAATATCATCTGGCAAATAAATTTGATCACACAGTAACTCACTTCTTGGGGGTGGTGTGGAGAAAACAATACTTAGGAATCTATGCTTTAGTTTATTTCACATGGGTTTCCAATCCAGTATATCATTTGAGCTTCACAACAACCAGGGAGGAAAGCAGAGCAGATAAGGATCCAATTAGTGATAAGGAAATTTAAATTCAAAAAGATAATGAAAACAGCAAATAGTGAGATTTACCTTTAGATGTTTTTCACATCATTCTAGCAATATGGTTTTATTAATTGAGACAATTTCTGATCTCAAGGAGAATACCACCCACAAGCTGGAGAAACTAATATCTCTTCCAAACATGACATTCTCTTCTACTCTATAAAGCAGCCACAGTACAGCTGACTTGCTGTCTCACTTTGAAACACTTAAGCTATTTGGAAGCATGCTTTGTTAAGTTAAGCCTAAATGTGGAGACACTCAGTTACTAAAGCGTGTGCCATGTAAAGTTTTCGCTCTCCCAAGAACTCTCTGTGATACCGACATTCAAATTATGAGAAAATCACTCAGTCGGTGGCTAGAAGACAGACGAAGGCAAAATAAAGCCTTTCAAAGATAAGTAACATTTCCGAAAGGACAATCTGCTTCTAGTTCTTCAATGACAAACTTCATGAGAGACTCGCTAAAATTCTTGAGAAATTATTAACTGCACATTTGCTTTAAGAGTCAAAAATACATTTTGCACATGCCTCAGTTTAAATTGTAAAATATATATATAGTCATTCACTATCTTATGTGAGAGACTCGGCCCCAACACCAAAAAAATCCTCCTGAGGAATCTCATTATGGTGTTAGTTGCAACCCAGAGAAAATAATTCATATTTTGTTAAAGCACATACCCTACACACACAGACATGCACACACAGATACACAGACTTCATTGTGAATTTGAGGAACTTCCACAGTATACAAAGGATTTGGGATATCTCTTCACCAAGATCATGACCTATAGAACACGATCCTCCAGATTCAAAGTACTTTATTATACTGTTAATATGTAATTAATCTAGGTGCTGGCATATTTATAATCTTGCTATCATATTTAAAAATACATATATCCCCTTTTAAACTCCTTAAATTACATTGCTAAACTTACTTCATTTTGGTTTGATTAAAATTGTTACTTAATCTGCAAGGATTAAAAAAATTTCTACTGCCCTAAGGCTTTTATTTTAAATTATACTTGCATCTATTCTGAACAAGATCATGATTTAAAATTATGAGATTAAATTCTATTAATTTTGACATTCTATTCTGTAACTCTTCGTGTCATTAATATGTAATATTTTCTTTCAAACGTCTTCTAACAATAGCCTGTGAATGATCCTTACCACTATTAAATGTTTACATATTAGTTGTCTATTTGCTGCCATAATAACTTACCACAAATTTAGTGACTTAAAACAATACGAATTTATTCTCTTACAGTTCTGTGGGTGAGAAGACTGACACAGGTGTCACTGGGCTTACAGCTCTAGAGGAGAATCCATTTCTGTGCCGCTTATAGCTTCAAGAGGTTGCCCACATTCTTTGGCTTGTGGCCCCCTTCCATCCTCAAAGCCAGCAATAGCTGATCAGTCTTTTTTCTCACTTCCTTCATTCTGACACTTCTGCCATCCTCTTCCACTTTTAAAAACACATTGGGCTGGGTCCACACAGATTACGCAGGATAATGTCCCTATTTTAAGGTCAGCTGATTAGCAACCTTATTTGCATGTGCAACCTTAATTCACCTTTGCCATGTCAGGTAACATATTTACAGGTTCCAGGACTTAGGACCAGGACATTTTTGCAGGGAACCACTACTCTGCTTATTAAAGTTGGCCACAAGCTCATACTTTATATGCTGTCAATCAGTATCTGTGTTTATCATTAAAGGTATTTCTATTTAAATAATGTTTACTACATAAAGTCTTAAGTTAGAGCAAAATAGTAAATGGCTTGGTTATAGAAAAGTGGGGACAAAAGCCTTAAGCAACTCAATTAAGATCTTGAGCATAATGTACCATTTCAGAAATGTTAACAGAACCCAACAAACAAACTTGAAATCATGAAACTAGGATGATATCACAAGTGTCATTCCCACCCTCCCTCATAAAGAAGCAATTCCCTGGCTTCCATAAAAGCACCTGCCTGATGCATGCCACATGCCTCTCGTCTACTTCCTTTATAAACTCCAAGGATTCATGTTTTAAATTAAAGCTTCTATCAGTAGCCTGATACAAATGCATGTGGTTACAACAACACCTACTTTAACTTCCTAATCACACACACCCACATCCTTTTGTGCATGACCCTACCAAGCACAGTTTTTATGACTGATACCATTTATGCAGTAGTTGCTTAATTATCTGTATTCAAGAATTAATCAAGTAACAGAACTTCCCTTTTGAGAAACATAAAATATGAGTTTTTTCTACTTAAATTAGTTATACTCTAAGCCCTTTGATGGTTGGAACATGTTTGTCTTATTTTAGTGCATTTCACAGATCCAAGCACATAATACAGATCCAAAAAATAATTGTTCAAAGAATAAATGAAAGCATATTAAACATGTATCTTAAGCCTTCTACCATTTTTGTCCTTACTTGCCTAACAGAATCTATTACTCTCATTATATAAATTTTGCTTTAGTTAAAATCCAACATTCAGTCATAATTTACAAATATTTATTGAGTGCCAACTATGTGTCAGGCTCGTCAGATTCTTTATTAATACAGTGGTAATTTAGTTCCTGCCTTCATTCCTATGATTTGTGGTCTTTCAGATTTTTCAGTCTTTTGCATTTGATGCATTTGATGTTGATATCTGTTCCATGAAGGTTTCTTAATCACCTCAAGCAGAAATGATTTGTCTCTTCTAGCCCTCAATATTGTCTATCCCACTCACCATTTACACTGCCTCATATAGCAATTATTTATATGCATATCTCATCTCCCTTAATGCAATTTCTTATATAGCCCCTTGTAAGTTATCTTACACACACAATAGTTGGACATAACATGTTTTCCCCTTAAAAATATAACCTCTGCAAAAACTTAAGAAGGATGTTTTCTACTCTGAAACTGTAATTCTCATTTTCATTTATGTAATTCTTTCCTTTTTATCAACAGTAAAATATTTATGAATCTTGGCCAATAGGAAACAGAGTGTATGATTATAAAGAAAAACTATAGTACTGTGGGTAAATATACAGTAATTATTAATTTGCAGATAGATAATACTCAGTTCAATTATCCTAGTGTCCTAAAGCAGTTACAATACACAAAGTTTTCCTCTAAGGGCCAACCATTACAATCTGTCCTTCCTAATGATGTCTTTGTAATGTCTGACATTTGGGGCAATCATGATACTACAAGCAGATTCATCTCATTACACCTTCCATCACAAGGGAAGTGAGACAAAGGCAGCGCAAGATACACAGTTAAAGATAAAATTCAAAATAAACTTCAAGATGTATATTTTATATGCAAATTTACAAGTTTTTCTGTAAAGTATGTAGAGATGTTTTTTATATTTTGTGGTATTAATACAACAGCACATAAATTCTGCACATGCGTGACAGGGAGGAGGGGCCCTTCATACAGTATGTTTGAGTCTAAAAACTTAAATTAGGGGGCTTCCCTGGTGGTGCAGTGGTCAAGAGTCCGCCTGCCGATGCAGGGGACACGGGTTCATGCCCCGGTCCGGGAAGATCCCACATGCCACGAAGTGGCTGGGCCCGTGACCCATGGCCGCTGAGCTTGCACATCCGGAACCTGTGCTCTGCAACGGGACAGGCCACAGCGGTGAGAGGCCCGCGTACCACACACACACACACACAAAAACCTTAAATTAGATGACAATAGATGTGTGGCCCAGATTAGGTAAATTGTGCCCAAGACAATGTGGCTAGTTGGCAAGTGAACTAAGACTTGATCTGGAAATAATTGTCAGCTCTCGTTTCTAACCCTTTCTAATAAGTAACACCGTCGCCTCAGGAAAGGGTACTAATGCAGACCTGTGGAGCAGGGTCATTCCTTTAAAAAATTTTCCTGCCAACTAATATTTTAAAAATGCTCTTCAAAACCTTCTTAAATAAACAAGCCTGCCAAATACAATAAAAACTAGTTGATATGCTACAGTGAAACAAGCGGATAAGCAATAAACTACATGCAAAACATTTCACTTCATGTATGGGAGGAAACAATTTCAATGGTAAACAAAAATAAAATGCTCTCTCAGTTAAATTTTTGAAACATCTAAGGCACCCTTTAGGCTTGAAACAATTTGTATCCAGAAAAATGAATACTGTATGGTAAGGATCAGTGAAGCCTCCAATTTACTTTTAAAGTTAACTATTGCCAAGTGTGAAAATTTCTTCCATTTTATTTCATTTATAGCTAATCTTCAGAAAGGAAGAAAACTCTTTAACCTCTAAGCAGCCTCTCTATTCCGCAAGCAGCCTCTCTATTCTGCTACCAGCCTTTTGTAAGAATCATTGTAATCGTGATATCATTACTGTACGCAAAGGAAAATCAATAGCAGACTCAAGCCATAGTTGCACGTATTTACAATGAAACCAGATTTTAGAAGAACAAAGATGGAATTAAAAATAGTTAGGTCTGGGGGCTTCCCTGGTGGCGCAGTGCTTGAGGGTCCGCCTGCCGATGCAGGGGACGCGGGTTCGTGCCCCGTTCCGGGAGGATCCCACATGCCGCGGAGCGGCTGGGCCCGTGAGCCATGGCCGCTGAGCCTGCGCGTCCGGAGCCTGTGCTCCACCACGGGAGAGGCCACAGCAGTGAGAGGCCCGCATAACGCAAGAAAAAAAAAAAAATAGTTAGGTCTGGGCTTCCCTGGTGGCGCAGTGGTTGAGTCCGCCTGCCGATGCAGGGGACGCGGGTTCGTGCCCCGTTCCGGGAGGATCCCACATGCCGCGGAGCGGCTGGGCCCGTGAGCCATGGCCGCTGAGCCTGCGCGTCCGGAGCCTGTGCTCCACCACGGGAGAGGCCACAGCAGTGAGAGGCCCGCATAACGCAAGAAAAAAAAAAAAAATAGATCTATATATGGATTGTTTTACCAAGTCACCAAGAATCAAGTCACTGGTGATGTGGAGGGAACTGAGTCGACTCACATTCACCTGGGATGGATCCCAGGAATCTCTCTTTTTAAATGCGTTCCAGAGAAGCCGTGAGAAGCCAGGTTTGGCTCTTCCCAGTCCAGGTCACGCAGAATGTAAAGGATTTAAATGCTGGAGAAGTGGAAACATTCTCATTCTATCCTGTCACAGCACAGAAAAGACAGAATGCAAGATCTAGAAGCATTCTGCTGGGAATGTACAGGAAACATGCATATTTCTCTTCATGCCACCACCAGTGATCACTCACTAATAAACATTATATCACTATATGTACAGGTAGTGTCAGTATGGAGGAAATCAAGGCCTTTATCTTGTATCCTCCATTTCTTCAAATTTTAGCATTCAAGCATAACAATGATTTTATTTTAAAAGATAATATGTGGTATACCTATACGCTAAAATACTTCCTTAGGTTACCAGATTCATCCATAAAAATTACAGTTAAGCTCTAACTACATCTATATACAATCATTCAGCTTCCTAAACAGAAAAAATCAAATATTAATAGAAGCTCATTTTATCTCATTGGGTAATTCTACATACAATAAAACTGGTGCTCTCTATTTGGTACAGTCAGAGTGTTTTGTGCCATAATTATGTAAAATCTTTTATACCTGAATATTTTAATGACATAAGCAAAATGATTTTTTTTTAATAAATTTATTTATATTTTGGCTGTGTGGGGTCTTTGTTGCTGCACGCAGGCTTTCTCTAGTTGTGGAGAGCGGAGGCTGCTCTTAGCTGTGGTGCTTGGGCTTCTCATTGCAGTGGCTTCTCTTGTTGTGGAGCATAGGCTCTAGGCGTGTGGGCTTCCATAGTTTTGGCACGCAGGCTCAGGAGTTGCAGTACGCGGGCTCCAGAGCGCAGGCTCAGTAGTTGTGGCACACAGGCTTCGTTGCTCCGTGGCCTGTGGGATCTTCCAGGACCAGGGCTTGAACCCGTGTCCCCTGCATTGGCAGGCGGATTCTTAACCACTGTACCATGAGCAAAGTCCCCACAAAATGATTTTTTAATGACAGAATATTTATCAAAAACCCTGCACTACACAATTTCAATGGGATATTTAGGGAACTAGGATTACTTAATCGTTTTATTTCCCCTCAGTTTATGGATAATCAGCAACTTCCTTTTTACTTTAGAATTTTAAAAATTTATTTAAACTACTAAAACAAAACCTCTCAGTCTTATTAAGGATACTGTTAAGATTAACAGAATGGCTATTCAGTGTAGGATGTTGAAATGATTCTGGTGACAAACCACAGTTAGCATTGTTGAGGATGCTAAATGTCAGGACTAAACCTGCACGAATCCCTTGACACATTTCGAAAGCTTGAACCATGGCTTTTTAATGACTTTTCATCTCATGTTGAAAATCTGGTATAAATAAGGAAGTGCATTCTATTTTGTCATTTTTAGAATTAAAAGAACAGTAACACCACAAAAGAAAACAAACCTGTGAGTGAGAGTTAAGACTGTCAGTCAGCAACATTTCCTGAGTGAGCACCATATGCTGTAAGAAAATACCAAGAGTCCCATCTTCCAATCACTAATAAAAAAATTATCAACAAATAGTTGCTTTCTTAGAATTCTGTTAAAGACACCCTGCAAGATTCACAGAATAAAACAATGTAAACGAGGTGGGTGTTGTGTCTCTTAATGCCTAAATGACCCAAATATAGTAAATCGCATGTTTATTTGTTTATTTACGTTGTCCCTTCCAAGGCAGAGAATATTTTGATTCATAACAAATATAAGACAAAAGAGCTTCAGAAACTTAGAAATCACTGCCTGAAACCATCAACTTGCCAAAACCCAACTTGGGAGGGCTCAATTTCCTTTTTCTTTGCTTAACACTCTAGACATATTTCTTGTAGATCTTGAATAGGTGAAAAATCATACTTTAAACTATATGATTTCTTACATTATATATACATATACACACACACATAATACACACTATAGTGGATGCACAGGAAAAATAATCACTATCTTGACCTCCAGTGTTTGATTTTTATTTGTAGAGCACTAATATTACTAACTCAATAAAAAACTTTCTATATATAAAGATTTCTTCAAAATATCTGCAGAAATATTGATTTGGTTTATTATATCTTAAATTATTTTTTAGTTTCTAACTAATGTATCCTTCCTAGGAAGTTTGATATATATTTTTCGGAAAGAAACAAAACCAATGTTGTATGTTCTTCAGCATAAATTCTACTCTGTATATTATGGTGTGCTTCTGATTGCCTAAATTATCAAAATAGTTGATGTTTTAGATTTTATATATTTAGAAATCCAGCTTTTAGGGCAAAGGAGCACTTTGCTGGTAGCTTGTCTTTTATTTAATCTTAGCTTTAAGTAAAACTAACAATACAAATTTAGGTTTATCCAATAGAATAAAAATTAAAGATCTATTAGCCTATCAGAAAGATTTGCTGCCAATTTCTTTTCATAATTTCTTTATATATAAACTACCCATAAGGTATTTAAACTATTATTTATAATATCAATATAAGTCAGTAGCCAGAAAACTATAATTAGAGTCGAATCTGGCTCTGTGGCCTATTTTTGTTCAATCCATAAGCTGAGAATGATTTTCATATTTTTAAAGGGTTTTAGATAATGGAAAAAGAAAGAATAGGAGGCAGAGACTCTATGTGGCCCGTGAAATCTAAACTGTTTACAGTCTGTTCCTTTACAGAATAACTTTGCTGACTACTAGTATAACTTCCTATAATTTTTTTAAATTAAAAAAACTGACAGTCAACCTTCAGAATTTATTTACTGTATAAAGCAAAGAAAACTACAGGTAAATAAAAGGTACAGATATAAATATCTATACCAAGTCATATTTCTTAAACTTTTCTCACACAAAGGAACCTAATTCATTCCACATATCACAGAGAGCAGGCAGGTATTATACAAGGTACCTCACAGTTACTTATTTGTCTCTAAAATGGTCTCACATCACTGAAATTATGCTGAACATTTTACGGAGTAGGAACCTGAACCTCTGAAAGATTAAGTGATTTTTCTGTAGAAAAATAAATTGTGTTTAAAATGTACTAATTAACATTTTTACCTTAAATAACATTACCACCTCCTAATTTTGAACTTTCCAACTTCCCTCATGTGATAAACTCTAGGCAGAGGTGAGAAGCAACTGCTGGAATTAAATATCAAGCAAAACCAATTTCTCCCAGTGTTGTATTTTAATTTTTTATTAAAATAATGCCAAGCTGATTTGTGTTTTATGTAGCAGAACGCAGACATTTAACCACTCAACTCAAAATTATAATTATAGACTTGCATTTGAGACAATTGCATCTGGAAAGTCTTTCATTGAGTAAATTGTTTAAAATTTAATCGTACGTGGCTCTCAAGTGATTTATTACGTTCTAGCAGTCCAACAACAAGCGGCAATAAATAACTTCATGGGAGTAGAGGCCTGCCTCCCACTACTTGTAATGGGGTGTGCCAAAACCAAATAAAAACAGAACTCAAGCTTTTTATTTCCAGGAGTTTAATATAAACAAATTTATTGAGCACTGGTTAAATATTATAGGCTTGATTCCGCACATGAGTTATATAGGGAACGTGAAGGAATGCTTATACAGAGTGTATCAGGTCTAAATACTTAGAGTGACAAGATTAAACTTCTGTCATACACTGTAAGAGGAAAAACACATGCCTCAGTATTAAACATATAAATAATCACTGATACATTAATTTCTTCTTAGACTCCCTAACCAGATTAGAACTAGAGATTACACTTAAAACTTTCTGGTTTTTGAGACTTTACAAGAAAACATGAAAGTGTTTTTAATGCAGTTCTCTTTGATTAATTAACATTAATATTTTACTAGTGATACTTATTTTAAAGTTTTTAAAAATAATGTTACTGGACTTGAATACTAATGCACTGCTGCTTTGTGTCCACTGTTCTATTTATCTCTTTCACCAAACCATGGGCCAGCTATCGATCGGTATCATACATATTCTACATATATCAATTGCCCTCTCATTTTAATGGCACAAAGATTCCTGCAAATCATATTCCTTCAATATCCAAGCATGTGATGAGTGGACTTATCTCACTGAAAAATCTACAGACCAGTTCAGATATTGCTGAATTTAAGGTCGTGAGTCACGTGATAAGCTGCTGGCTAGGCACGTACAGTAGAAACACAATGATAGATTCAGAGAAATTATAATTTAATCAAACAAAAAAAAAAAACAGAAATGGGTTCTTTAACCTCAGTTAGTTTGAGAAGCACTACTCTCCAGGATATGATGGGGATATAAGTGGAAATCAAGGGGAAGTGGCAACATAAATAAGTATGATTAAGGTCAATATAGATACCGTATAAATTTCTTCAAGACTAAACCATTGTTTAGTTATTAACGAAGCAAACACAAATGAAGCTAAACTCTATTCTGAGTTATTGAGAAGCAAAAAAGTAATCACTACATAATTATGCTATCTGGAATTTAAAAAGTGTGTTTGGGTTAGTTTATTGGAGTTTTGGCCAAGGTTCAGACTCACAAATATCTCTAGGGTCAACACTCATTCTCATTTTATCTCACTTGCTTTATCTCAGTAACTGTCACTGCTCTGAGTTAGACAAGCTTTTGGCCAGTTTTGCCCACACTTGTACTTTGCAGCCAATTTGTGTGTCTAGTACAGACACTGGCAGCTTTTTCAAAGGGCTGTGCTAAGGGTTTAACATCCCTTCTCACGGCTTGCATGGGTGAAGGGAAGAACACCTAAACATGCTCCTAGTCTTGAGAGTCAAGTCTGGACCCCACACTCCCTCGAGTGATCTCTGTAACTTCCCTTGGGTCTCCCCTCTCCATCCCCTCCTACCAGATGCTGGGATTTTATTGATGGCATCTTAGAAGATCACAGAGGAAATGAGAAGACACAGCATAACTTAGGAATGAATGCAGAAAATGACAGGTCTACAACTAAGAAAATTCTGTACTATGTCATGTGGAATATTTTCACTGCCATTGAAAGATGGAAGCTGTATGGCAAAAAAATCCAGTCATGATTTCAAATAAGTGCATTTTAAAAAAACTTTTTTGGAGTCCCAGAACCCTAAGAATCTGATGGAATCTGTGGACCCTGTTGTAGGAAAATGCTTGCATCAACAGACACAGAATTTTCCACTTTATTTTAGGCAGCTCATGGATCACCTGAAATAAGGTCAACCATCCCAATTTAAGAAACTCTGATCTAATCCAATCTTTTAATTTTACAAATAGCTCAATAAAACTCCAAGGAGGTAATGTTTGCCTAACACAACACAGCAAGTTAGCAGCAAAGACATACAAGTTTTTTCACTCCAAATCTAATGCCCTGAAGAGACTCTTAAAAATCACAGGAAGCTTCTGAGAGAGAGGAGAAATGCTTATAGTGTTTTCTGAGACATGGGGGAACCTTTCAGAGCACAAATCCTGCTTTTTTTCCCCTCAAGAGCCAAGAAGTGAAATTCATAAGCTTCTCTTTGTTACTCTGATTTGAAGAGACAGAAGTGAGGAAGATAAGCAACTCGAGTTAAAGTACCCAGAAGGACATGTAAGAGTTGGGAGAAGGTCCTCAAATGGAAACAACATGATTCTGCACTAAGTCTATATTCATTAGGATAAAACCAAGTCAACCTAAACATTATTGTACTTATATTAAGAAAAGAATATTAATTAAATTTCTAAAACAAAACACATGTTTCAGCTCCCCCTCTAGCTGCCCCCTCTCCCCCAGCGCCTACCCTAGTTACAACTACCACCAACTAACTACACTGACAACAGCCTGAAACCTGAGTCACCCTATAGGCTCCTCTCCATCCTCTGGCTTCTAATGCTCTAAGACCCATCAGTACCTCCCCTAAGTGGGTGTCTCTCGAGTCCATCATCTGATTTCCTCTCCATCATTCCTGCAAATCTCAAGCTCTAGCCACCTCTTGCCTGGCTTTTCTTTCTTTCTACTCATATTTCTTTCTACCTCCATTCCTTTCCAATTCATCTACCAAACTGCTCTGAAAGGGATCTTTCTATAAAGCAAATCTAATCACATTACTCTCTGGCTTGACCCCGGCTTCAGTGGCTACCTGTTACCCATAAGCTTCCTTTAAAAATTCTGTTGGATTTCTGAAATATTTTCAAATGTTATATAATTACCTTTTCATTTTGCATGGTTAAAGATAAAGAATAATGCTTATTTTAGATTATTATTTTATCAGAGATTATATAAAAAGTTGTATAAGTTATACATAATATATATATAATATATAAATGAATATATAAATATATTGTTATATATGAAAGTTATCCCATGAAGTCTTTAAACTCATTTTATATGTAAAAAAGTTCTTATTCCTCTCATTGAAAAAGGATGGATGCTATTTGTATTGCTGTATATTTATTTAAGAAAAAAAAAGATTTAGAACATACTGTAATTAAAATACAGACTGAACTTTTATTCTATTACATAATGAAAAAAAGATAATACTTTATACTCTAAAATTTGATTTTCATAATTTGAGCTTAATAAATCAGCTGGCTTATTTTTTGTGATGATATGTCTTATGTTTAAAAGCTAAGAAAGAAGAGAAAATATTCTATAGTACCACTTGTAAAGCTTCTCCATAGTGACATAAATCCCAGGGATATGTTTGCCTACCCCAGGAGTTTTAGAATTACCAAATGGGTCATGCTGAGTTACCAGTATGACAGCCAAGGCTCTTCTGAAGACTTTGCTCCATCTCTGGGTCCTTCACTCTATTTACATCAACTAATTTGGAGTTCCCCAGACCCCATGCCCTTGAATATGCCATTTTTTTCTTCCTGTAGGGTCCCTTGGATTCCCCTTTTTGTAAATGTAGACATTTCCATTCATTCTTTACACCCCAGAGTAGGAATCATCCATTCTCTGAAGCCTTCACTGAAACACTTTTTCCTTTTGCCATCCCTCTATTCCATGTATGACACATTATTGTCACCATATGCCTTTTCCTTCTGAACTCTTAATCTCTAGGTAGTAGGAAACTCAATACCAAACATAGTATGGGGCAATACACATTTACGAATAAATTCATCAATGAAATGAAAAGTTAATTTAGGAAAATAACTAAACCAACTGTAAAATGGAACAGGTACAGGTGAAAATTTTCTCAACACGACATGGCTTTTTATGTAATGTTATACAGTTACTTTCTCCTTTAAGTATGTTTTTGGGGCGGGGGGTGGAGAGGACATCCAAAAGATGTTATACGAACTTCAGGTATTGTGACTGAGTCTACAGTGGTGCAGAGTAATCTGGCATAATGTTAATGTGACAATCCAAAATTTTACGTTTCCAAAATCTCTTAAGGAGTGGGATGATGCTCTTAAAACTGTGTCTTTCTCCCTATACATTCAATTGTATCTATGTCACATATTGCTAGCTGTCCACTAAAGACTTTCTCCTCCCTCCTCAGTTATAGTAAAGTGTAACTGACACACAGCTGCTGGCTGGGGACTGCATGTCCTAGGGTCCTTTTGCTACATGTATGGCCCTGTGACTAATCCCTCATTGCTAATGGAGTGTGAGCAAGAATGATGTGAGCAACTTCTATTTGACTTGCTTACGCAAGGCTTCTGTTCTTTTCACTTCTATTTAGAGTAGTGGCAACCAGTGACTTTGGAAGCTGGACACTAAAAAACCGTAGAGGCGCTGCCTGCATGAAACAGAGCTGCTAACAGACATGGATGATCTACCTGGACTGGTTACCCAAGAGAGAAATAAACTTCGATCTTGGATCAGCCACTGAATTTTGTGATCTGTTAGAGCAGTTTAGAAAACTGCAAGTCTTTGTGTGTTTCTACATCTATGATACGTTTTTATCCAATTTAAATAAATCCTCAAAGCACGTCTTTTAAAACTAGCAAATGTTAATATTTATAATGAGAGATTAATCTTCTGAACTATAAAACTTTTGGATAGCAAATTTTATAAAGTCTGATATAAAAAAGTTAACTTTGTATCTACATTTAGAAGTGATTTGCTGACAAAAGTAAACCAACTTTTATGCAAAAGTGACATGATAACATTTCCTGTTATGAGGCCCTAGAGAAAGGGAAATGCAAAAGTACTAAAAGAGAACCATTTGGTGCAAACCCCAACAGGTTGATGTTTTCCAAAAAATGGTTGGGTTACATTAAAATTTTCTGAAGTTTGAGTATACCTCCTGAATCATTAAATAAAACTAAGAAGACTGCCAGTTTCTTTTGTTACATATGGGATACTTAATTATTAATGGAATCCTAGCTCCTTGTAAGACAGAACTGTGAGTATAAATACGAGGTAGAATTATTATTTAAAATTTAGTTTCTGCTAATTTTCAAGTTGACTTCAGAATAAAAAGCTATGGTTTGTTGCAATCATACATATTTTATAATTCATTATAGAAATGAACCCTGTAAGTAAAGTTTCTCTTTGATTTTTATTGCCAAAGGGCACTCATGAAAAATACAGATCTATAATAAATATTAATTTCCTGTAGGAAAGTATTCAAAGAGGGAGTTCTGTGGTGCTACAAATAAATGGGTAAAGAGATGCTTTCTGAATACTTTTTTCTAGCATTTAAATTCAATAAAAAGATATAACTGACAGCTCAATAGCATCATTTCTGTCATTATTTTCATGGCTTAAAATAATCTGGCCTCCTTTTGTAAAGTAGATGTTTGCTTCCCTGGGGATGCTAGCAATACCACCATGCTGAAGCTTCACTGCCAATGGTCCTGGCATTGGCAGGGCTCCATTAACATGCTAAAGCATGAAATCTTGTAATTTATTAAATAAGTAACCCCTATCAAATGGGTCCAAGATTGGCTCTATTTTGATAGAAATGGTAAAATCTTATAGATTTTACTCCAAAGTACTGAAACGTACACTGCTTCCTACTTGGAGATTGGCTTTTTCTGTCATTCCTCTGAAAAATTTATGCCTCTTTATTTCAAAGAGAGAGTACCAGACACCAGACAGGAGCTCCCTTGATTTACTGCCACCAAGCTTACAAAGCAGCTGTGGCAGGAACCTAGCCTTTCTCCTAGCATTCTGCTAGAAGCCAAGGGTGTCCCTCCTCTTGTTTCAGGCCCACCACTTTGGATGCAAGGATGCTGTGCAGTAGCCCTCTCTCGTATTGCCACCTTCTTAACTTCTCCTTTACATCAGCGTGGTTTCCCATCATAGAACAAGAAACCTCTACCTACCAGTCTTCTTCAGGCACTGACCTTCCTCCCTGCCCTCTTCACAGGTATTTTTACTGTCCTCAAATTGCCCAGCTCGCATTAGACTTGAACTTACTGCCATTTGATTTCCTCCTAATGACTAACACTGTAACAGCCCTTGTCAAGGTTAGCAATTTCCTACATTAAAAAAAAAAAAAATGCTTTAAAATCCTTACCTTACTTGACACTGTTTTAGAGTCTGAGAATCTCCTGCATTAACCAATTCTGCATATACTACTCTGTAATACATGAACATGGGACAAGAGGTTCTATTTATACAGTTACAACCTAATGGTGGCACTTGGTGCTGTGAAATGTAGCAACCTTGCTTTTTTCTTCGTGTCTGGTAATGTTAGACAATTCTTTTCTTCCTTGAAATGTCCTTTTACCTTAGTTTCTATAATATCATACTTCTTGTACGGTTACTTCTCACCAGGTCCTCATTCCTTTACTCATCCCTTAGATGTCGACTTCACTGGGATTCTATTCTAGGCTTCCTTTCTTCACTGTCTGCCTGTGACATGCTATTAAATCTATGGTTTCAACTGCCTATTACTGATAACACCTATATATCCACATCCTAATAGTAATAATGATAAGAGATACTATTTCTGTTACTCTTACAGTTTGCCATGCATTTTATGTGTGTTGACACATTTAATCATCACAACAATTCCATGAGGAAAATACTATCTTCCAATTTCAAAGATGTGGAAAGTTAAGTTCAGAAAGGTTTAAGCAACCTGTCCATAGCAGCAATGTTAGTTGGTGGCGTAGCCAAGATTTGGACCAGATAATTTGTCCTTCAAATTTCCTTGGGATGCTGCCAATACTATCATTCCAAACCTTCACTATTGCATAGCTCCAAGTCTAGCTCAAGTCCGTTCACTAAGCCTTACCTATGCTGCCTCCTGGACTTTAGATCTTCATGTATGACTACTGGCTATCGCCACCTAAGTGTAGCTAACGTTTCAGTAATGCCAACCATATGACCGGCTAGACCTGCATACGTAAAGACTTTGGTCAATAGGGAGCCTCAACTGAGACAAACTAAACGATCCCCTGGCCAAATATGACCAAGATGAAGGTGATCAAGCTGGAGCAAAATATGTTCCTACTTCATTCACACAAATACGGTATAGATAAAACACAAAACTTACGTATAGACATAATTCCAACTTTTCCAAGTGAAAAATTGTTTTTTGGAAAACTTCATAAATTCATGATGCTATACATCTGTCCATTTATTTACAGGAAATACATTACATGAAAATGCAAAATATGTGTAATATTCATTTCAGTTTAAGAATGCGATTCACTCAGAGCTGTTTGGACCATTCTGGCCACATACTAACCAATCAGAACACAGCAATACCCAGACCAAAGGCAATTCACAAGGTGAGGTATGTATTTGCTCCAACTCTGGAAGAAAGGGTTGTCATAAAGACGTACATTTTAGGTACCACGGATATATGAAAAAGCAACTTAGTCATGGTAGCTGGCAAAATGACAATGTTTATCTATAATAGGTATACACACGATAAAGGCAGAAATTCTCATCACTTTATGTTAAACAAGAACAGTGATAGTTTATGTAACTTCAACTGAGCTCTGATGCTCTATAGTTCCTTTAGTCTTGAATTCATTATACCCAGAGTGGAACTCATCATGTGTTCCCTTGAACCTGGTCCTTCACTGTCAGGATTGCAGTGAAGGACCCCATCATGAAGTAGTGGTCCAGCCAGAAACATGGACATCATCTTTCATTTCTCCCTCTTGAAAATTTCCAAAATGCTTTTGTAATATAATGTTATATGATGTTTTGATGATAGCAGCCCTGTGAGGCTGTATTAGCCTCATTTTATAAATGAAGACATTAATATTCAAAGAGGTTGACTTCCCCAAAGGAACAGATGTAAGAGTTAAGATGTTTATTTTGCGGTGCCTCAGTTAATATGTTTATATACATTATCTCATTTAATCATTAGAACATTCCTTGATTAAGCTTTCTTTTCTCAAATAAGGTAATTAAGTACAAGAGATTAACTCAGTCACTAGAGGAAGTGAGACAGGATTTGAACTCAAGTCCCTCAGGCTCAAAAGTTGCTCTTAGATATGGGAACATATATATATGTATAACTGACTCACTCTGTTATAAAGCAGAAACTAACACACCATTGTAAAGCAATTATACCCCAATAAAGATGTTAAAAAAAAAAAAAAAAAGTAGGTCTCCAGTGACTTTTTTTTAGGATGTTAGGATGAGAAAAAAAGGAAGAAGCTAGGATAATTTCTAGCTTGGGCATCTGCATGGAAGAGGGTATCATACTTTCAAATGGGAAATAAAGGAAGAGGAGCCAGTTATGAGAGAATGTGCTGAGAATTACTGGACTGGGATTAGTGGCTTGGGCAGGGTGAGGGGGGGCTTCTATTAAACTGTGAGAGCAGCTTAATTTAGGGGGTCAATGGAAGCTGAAAGTTGAATGTAAAGCTATCGGGACCCTGGGCCCCGAAAAGAGAGAGGCCACAACAGAGAGAGGCCCGCGGACTGCAAAAAAAAAAAAAAAAAGCAAAAAAAACAAAAAAAACTAATCCTCTGTAACAGTGCTGGAGTTTTATTTATAGAAAACATAGCAGAACACAAAGAAAACCTAACATACACCAGACTCTGGAAGATACTTTTCTTTAGAGGACTTTTATAAGTCTGTTTTCTTGCCATTTTATTTCTTATCTAAAAAGAGACATAACTCTTCTCTATCCATCTTCCCTCAACCTCTCCAAGAAAAACCCAAATGTTCTGGATATTTTTAATTAATAAAGCCTGTCAGTTTTATGCATCATTACATATGATAACAAGACTGAGAAATTAAATGATCTGTTTAAGTTATAAAAATGGACTAGCAAAAGCACTAGGTTGTATTATACTAGGAGCATAATTTATTTAAATTTGTCTTGCAAACTAAACCCAGATACTTGGTTTTTGACATCTGGGAAAAAGAGCCACATTTCTAAAATATGTTCAGCCTTCATTAGTTCTAGGAACTAGATCAATGGCATAAACATATTCTTACCATCGAAGAGCAACGTAAGACTATGCTATAGCTGTAATCAAATGTATGGGACCACCACACACAAGAAGAAATTATCAATTAACTAGCTTCCTATGTTCATTTTGCCAGATGGAACCCATATATAAATACAAAATTTAAAATACCACTTTTCCTTATAAAATACTTAGAATGAGGTTTTAAAAATGCCTTAATTGCTTTTTTTCACCTCTCTCTCTCTCCTTCCTCTCTCACTTCCTCCAGTTAGACTACTACAAAAATCATCAGTGACCGAACATGAAAAAAACATGTGTAGCTCATGTTGGTAAGTCAGGTACACTTCTATAGAGGTCCTGCCAGGTGTCCTGGAAGAGCCTCCTTTAGACTGAGGGATCAGACCTAGCCTATAAAGATACTGTAAAATCTTCAAAGATTTTGAACAAAGACATGAGGTTCTAGATCATTATCCTCACTCATTTCTCACTTCACTCATTCCACTCATATCCTCACTTTAAAAAGCTCCATACAAATTGTGAAATTTTTTGCTCTAGTTCTGTGAAAAATGCCATTGGTGGTTTGATAGGGATTGTAGCTCAATATCAAAAAAACAAACAACGCAATCCAAAAATGGGCAAAAGACCTAAATAGACATTTCTCCAAAGAAGATATACAGATGGCCAACAAACACATGAAACGATGCTCAACATCACTAATCATTAGAGAAATGAAAATCAAAACTAAAATGAGGTATCAGTTCACACCAGTCAGAATGGCCATCATCAAAAAATCTACAAACAATAAATGCTGGAGAGGGTGTGGAGAAAAGGGAACCCTCTTGTACTGTTGGTGGGAATGTAAATTGATAGAGTCACTATGGAGAACAGTATGGAGGTTCCTTAAAAACTAATAGAACTACCATACAACCCAGCAATCCCACTCCTGGGCACATACCCTGAGAAAACCATAATTCAAAAAGTTCACTGTAGCTCTATTTACAATAGACGGGACATGGAAGCGACCTAAGTGTCCATCATCAGATGAATGGATAAAGAAGATGTGGCACATATATACAATGGAATATTACTCAGCCATAAAAAGAAATGAAATTGAGTTATTTGTAGTGAGGTGGATGGACCTAGAGTCTGTCATACAGAGTGAAGGAAGTCAGAAAGAGAAAAACAATTATCGTATGCTAACACATATATATGGAATCTAAAAAAAAAAAAAAGGTTCTGAAGAACCTAGGGGCAGGACAGGAATAAAGACGCAGACGTAGAGAATGGACTTGAGGACACGGGGAGAGGGAAGGGGAAGCTAGGACGAAGTGAGAGAGTGACATGAACTTATATATATGACCAAATGTAAAACAGAGAGCTAGTGGGAAGCAGCCGCATGGCACAGGGAGGTCAGCTCGGTGCTTTGTGACCACCTAGAGGGGTGGGATAGGGAGGGTGGGAGGGAGGGAGACGCAAGAGGGAAGAGATATGGGGATATATGTATATGTATAACTGATTCACTTTGTTATAAAGCAGAAACTAACACACCATTGTAAAACAATTATACTCCAATAAAGATGTTAAAAATAAAAACCTCCAAAATCCCACATTAAATTTTCCTTAATTGAAAGAAAGTACAGAATTCCCCTGATTACATTCTGTCTAAACATGAACATTTTATGGCTCTCCTTCACCAATCACCTCTTAAATGTTATAATATCCTTGTTTGTACACAAAATTAAACCTGTGTTTCTATTCAGCAAGCTTTGTTAATTACACCAGTTTTGCCTGTTTTCATTTGTACAGTCTTAGAAGAAAGATGTAACTGATAAATATTTCTCTAATTAAATGGTTCTTTTTAATAGCACTAAACAGTTGCTTAAATGTCTCTGACAGAGTTGTTGTAGCCTAAAACATTTTTCACAAGCCATAAAGAAAGGAGATTATACGACTTCTGTTAGTTATCAATTAGTTAAAAACACACGAGCTTCTCAAGAGCCTCCAGTGTTTCCGTCTATCTACTGTGCCAAGTTTAAACTCTTTCAACTACTTTTCAGGATTCTCACAGCATGGCCTTACTGGGTCTCCACTGTTCTTTGATAGGACCCCAACACCCCTCTGCTAAAGGCGTCAGGCTTTATTCCATTTCTTCATCTTTGCCAATGCCCTTCTGTTTATCTTTAACATAAAAATACAATCCTAAAATGGTCTGCCATCTCTTCAAAGAAAGCTTTCCCCATCTTGTCCACCCTACTTTTGTTACCAACTGCTATATATTTGTAGAAAATTTGTTAGGCTATAACACATACTGGCATTTATTTATATGCTGCTTCCTAGCTGATTTTGTTGAGTCAATTCAATCTTGTCATCTAATTTATAAACTCTGTAAGCACAGGAAATATGTCTCATACTTTTCTGGACATTTCCTAACAGATGCTGCCTATATAGAAGGTGATCGATATATCCAAATGTACTAAGAGATTAAAACATTTTCTACCCCAGGTTTTCCAAGAAGGGTTATCCAGTCTGGAATAAAGACATGGGGTCCAAATTGCCAGGTCCATCGCTTATCAGGGCCTTTTGGTCACCGAGGTCGTGTGGAACATGTTGGAAAAGGAATGGGCTTGTGGATATTCCAGCTTTCTACTTACTAGCTATCTTACATAGACAAGCAAGTTAATCTCTGAGCCACTGACACCTCTGTATAAAGTAAAAAAATGAGAATACTTACATCTCACTGACTTCTTTGCTTTCCTTGAATATGCTGTGCATATCCTGCCTCGTCTCTTTCTTCTGCTTAAATATTTCTTCCCCATCTATTTACCTAGTGAATGCCTATCCTTAAACATCACACTCTTACAGAAGCTTTCCTTACTCATTTCTCACCTCACTTTATTCAATGATTATCTTCCTTGGTAAACTGTACCCTGATAGAAAGCATGGATTGCACTGGTGTAATTCACACTATATATCCAGTGCACTGTATAAATAAGCAAACATTACCCAATATTTGTTTCCTTTCCTCTTTCCTCTCATTATGTATGATTTATTTGTATTTAAGATCCTATAAGTGACTTTTCTTATTCCTTGATGTGCTCTTAGCATTTGACCAACCACCATACAAAAACGTGAATAAGAAAAACACAAAAATTATGTTATTTACGTAAAGAAAGCAACAAGGTCAAGCAAAACAACACAAACATGGGTCCACATCCCCTTTGTGTGAACTGGCTAAGCAGAGGATTCATGGTAATTTCCAACCTAGCTGCTTACTGGGATACAAGTAAATACTTCTTACAACTTGATCCACTTTAGACAATATTTTTTTAACCTATTAATGTGAAACTGTTTAAAATTAAGTGTACAAAAAGAAAGCACCTCATAATGGAATATGAAAACGTTAATCTGGAAATTCTTCTTTGTATACAAACTATCACTAATAGGTACTATACTGGAATAGATTTCTATGATGGAGAAGATAAAAATTTTTAATTAATAGGCATTAAGATTTTCATACCTAGCATCAGTATTTTCTGTCTCATTAAACCTGCATAAGAATCCAGACCAATACAAGTTATTAAGAGTGACGTAAAACACACCACACACAAATCATTGACATAACACTGAAATGAGAACTGACAATGCCATTCTCTTTGAAGCGAGAAGACACTTGTTATTAAAACAAGAGAGCTCTAAACTCCATTTAGAAAGAAAAAGTAGGATATTTATCTAAAAAATTCTAAAAAAAACCCCCAAAACCCTCAAAGGCTGTACAAATAAATTCTCATGTTCAATTTATCCAGAGTGAAGGTTAATGCTAACCAGTACACCCTAAAGGAAAAATAAAAATGTATACTATGTGGTTTTATTTACACAACATTAATGAAAGTAAAGTTCTCAGCAAACAGGTAACGATAACTACTCAAGCAGTTATAATTAGATTTGGCTGACAGTACCTGGCAAAGCAATGGTCCCTGAGGGGGCTTCTCAAGTAAAATTATAACCCCACACAGCTGAACACAGGTAGTCAATGCCAACATACAGGGGATGCAGGATTTAAGAAATTGAAATCCAAATCCCAGAAACATGACTTTCTTTAGTCCTTAGCTGGCAGAATTACACCATCATTTTATCTTACACAAATAAGAAAAGACCATGGAAATTATATCTTATTTCCACTTTAATACCTGGTTCACATCTTCCCTAACTTATAAAAGACGTCATTCAAATAGATAAAAATACTACTGTGCACGTTACAAGGTATATGAACTACATTAACAAAAAAGAAATAAAGGATAGGAAATCACAAGGTTAAAAAAAAATTCAATCCATTCTCATTTGAGGAAATAAAAGTTTTCTGAAAGATAAAACAATCTTTAGCTGTACACTTGTCTAACTTGGCATTTTGTCTAATAGTTTCACAATTAGACACTGCTAATTGTAATCTAAAACTGAGAGTCAGGAAGGTGAATTATACCTAAATGGACGATTTCTCATAAACTGGTAAAGTGACTGCCTTGTTTTATCATTTTACAACATATTAAACATTTGCAGGGGATCAATCTTACTCGGACAACAAGAATGTAGGCAGCTTAAGGATGAAATACTAAGGCTTTAAGATTCAAGAAAGAAAAATGAACTTAATGATATTTAATGTCCAGCTAATTCACAGTGTGACTCAGTTGCCTATGAATAACTGGTCCTGAGCCAGAGATCTTTCTGCCCCGTGTTGCATCACCATTTCACCAGTGCCTCTCTCAAGAATTACATCAGGGGGACTTCCCTGGTGGCGCAGTGGTTAAGAATCCACCTGCCAATGCAGGGGACACGGGCTCAATCCCTGGTCCCAGAAGATCCCACATGCAGTGGAGCAAGTAAGCCTGTGCGCCACAACTACTGAGCCTGCGCACCACAACTACTGAAGCCTGCGTGCCCTAGGGTCCATGTGCCACTACTACTGAGTCTGCGGGCTGCAACTACTTAAGCCCACGTGCCTAGAGCCCGTGCTCTGCAACAAGAGAACACCGCAGTGAGAAGCCCACGCTGAGTGAGAAGAGGAGCCCCTGCTTGCTGCAACTAGAGAAAGCCCGCACGCAGCAACGAAGACCCAGTGCAGCCAAAAACAAAGGATTCCATCAGAAAAGGAAACTATAAAATTCATATGCTTCTTCTTAGCAATTGGTTAAAATGAGGTTATTTTCAACAATAGTCCTTTCATCTACTTACATAAAGGAAAACAATTCTCCTTAGAGTCAGAAAAATGAGAAGGGCTGTACTGAGGGAAAATAAAGATAAACACAAAAGTTAAAAATAAATTATAAACAAATAATTTACACTTTCCCGGTAGACATGATAATATCCTGGTTTTAGGAAGCTCTAAATTTCTGTGACCAGCAGCTAGCATTTATAATTAGTCTACATATTAAAGGGAATTTTCACACCCTAAATAAGTTAAAATATGCTATTAGAACCAAATAAAATATGAAAGTATAAATCACAAGCACCCATAATGTAGGATGTGATTACTTCTGCTAATTTATGGAAATGATTCCCTGTCTTACCTCTTTGAGAGTGCTACCTGCCTATATTCTCCCATTTCCTTTGCAAGGACAGAAAGCAAACAATTAAAACTGTATATAACTAATTTGCAAATAATAAGAAACAGGCAGCCAGAGGAGAAACATTGGAACATTAGAAAATTTTTACTTTACTTAAAAGAATTTTTATTTTAGAATAGATTTTTAGCTGAAAGGCACTATTTTTAAATCTCTCACTATTGCATGTAAAGAAGCGTCTGCACAGCATCAGCAAACATTTAACATGTTACTCCCACCTTTTATGTAACTCAGCACTGATTGTCTAGCTGATTATGACTAAAAATATAATTCATATTAAAATTTAAACAATGAAATTAAAATGTTTTGCGTATTTTTTATATTACTTGTCTCCTCTGCATAATTTTGCTTAAAGTATATCATTGATTTAACTTCAAAACTTCCCCCCCCACCCCACTCACAAGTCTAATCAAAAAGTACTTTCTAAGAAAATCTCTGTAGAACAAAGGAGAATTTTCCCCTAGAAATGGTGCTTTCTGTCAGTGGTCCTGCATATTTTTCCCTTGCCAAGAGATTTAAGGCATAGTACACATTCTTAACAGGTCCACTTGCTTCTGGCATCCTCCTGGTACCAAACCTGTTGATAATCCTGGTATAAATATTTTCAAGTAGTTTATTTAGATAATAAAGGTGACCTGTGTCACTGTTCTGGAACTGGGGCTGCAGCTAGAGGGGAAAGTGTGGTTACCAGGAAGCTGCAGAGGTGGACTCCATCCTCAGAGAGTGGAAACAGTGAGAAGCAGTGTGGCATGTGACATGAGGACTGGGTGTTCAGGGACAAAAGGGGTAAAGAGCAGAGGACAGGAATGTCTCGTAACACAGAGAATCTGAAAGGATAATTCTTCCTGTAGTGATAGCCTTGTCGCCCAAGAACATGAGCACTGAAAAGATGACTTTTGGATATATGGACCATTTCTATGTCAGGTTTTCAAAATAGGAGTTTGCTAATATTTGAGTGGTCAATAAACACATTCTGATAATGCAGACAAATGAAGACCCCTTAATAGCTTTTCTTTTCTAAATTACACATGTGCAATTATACATATTTTGACCTGTGGCGCTCATATTTATCACATGTGACCTTCATATAGGTCTAGAATAGGTGTGCAGGTGATGGATAAAGGAGATTTAACCTGTCAGTCTCAAACCCAACTCATTTAAGGAACATTTAAGTAGAACATATGGGCTCCTGAGGTGAGTAAAGACCTTTTAACACATATCAGTTTAGGTATTAAGCAGTCATCGGTATACCCAACATACTGTAGGAATGTTTTTCTCCCTAAGAAACTAAAACTGTCTTTTAACATTAAAATTCATGATATCCATGAAAAAAACATCGATGTGTTTTGTTTTTAGCTAGAGATCTCCACAATTCTCTATAGTTTTGTCAATATATTTTAAATTATGGAGTAAATATTTTAAATTTTAAACTAGTTTAGATACATATTCTTTAGAGGTTCATTTGTTAAATGGACTTCTCCAGTGATTTTCAACCTAGCTGCCTAAAAGAATCATCTGGGAAGCTTACTGAGGTCTGAGTCCTATCTCAGACCAATTCAATTAAAAACTCAAGGGCTAGAGCCCCAGGTGATTTTAATGGAGGCTGGCAGTAAAAATCACTGGTCTAATCCCATTTATAGCTCTTTTGTGAAATGTATTAATTGCTATTTTAAGAAAAAGTTTCCCATTGTCAAATGTTTGAGACCTAAACCTAGAACAATCACTATATTTAATTGATGCCTGAAACATTCTTTTAATGATAGAGAATAAGATGAGTATTTCTACTCTTACCACTCCATTTAATGCAGTTGAGCAAGTCCTGGTCAATGTTATCAGAAAAAAAAAGAAAGAAGATACAAAACAGCCTGAGGGAAGATTCAGACGGTTTCTATTTGCAGACTACATGATCTACTTACAAAATTCAACAATAAACTCCTAAAACTAATCGGGAAGTTCAGCACAATGACCAAATAAAACATTAATTTATAAGAATAAATGGCACTCCTCTAATTTAGCAATAAATACATAGAGAATATGATAAAATGAGAATTAACACACTACGAAAAATTATTCAGTAGGAATTAGGTATTCAGTAGGAATTAAAGTATTCATGAATCCCTATAGAAAAAAAGTTAAAGGCCTTTTAAAAGGCATAAAGAACTGAATAAATGAAGAGATATTCCATGTTACTGGATGGGATCACTTAATATTAACATAACCATGCTCTCCAAGTTAAACTATATAGTAAATGCAATCTCAATAAAAATTCCAGTGGCATTTCTTTAAGAATACTTGTTAGTAGGTGGCATTGAAACAAGTAGCTCACTATATTGAAAAACTTGAAAAAATTTCAATTCTTAAAGAAAACAATATAAAAATTGGATTCCTGTTAAAGTTCCTAAATGTGGAAAATAAATCAATGAGTTAATAGAAGAGAATATAGGAGAATACATTACATTTGTTATCTGTGTGTGAGGAAAGACTTCTTTAAACATTCAAAACAAAAAGGCTACATATGGTTCAATTAACAAGACTGTCTAGAAAACACAAAACAACAGGGGCAGAAGATAGCAGATCAATAACTGCCAGGTTTTGGGTGTGAAGCAGGGGAATGACTGCAAAGGGGCACATGAAAACTTTTGGGGGCAACAGAAATGTTTGACATCTTGATTTTGATGGTAGTTGCAGACCTATACACATTTATCAAAACTCAATAAACTGCACATTTTAAAACAAAGAATTTTATTTTGTGTAAATTATACCTCAATAAATCTAACCCTAAAATACCCGTAAATTGTAAGGTTGAAAATTGATTAACTTATTACATAAATACTCAGAATTTATATTCAAAGGACAGCATGAAAAACATTAGCATTTGGAACAAAGACATTATTCTCCAAATGTCAAAAACCAATGAAGTTTATTATGTCAATTATACCTCAACAAAGCTGTTTACTATATTAAAAAAAAAATGAAGGACATACATATATATATAAGGAATTCCTGCAAATCAACAAGAAAAAGACGGACACCTCAATAAAATTATAACCAAGGATAGGATCAGACCAATCACAAAAGAAGGAAATTCAAAATGATAGTAAGGATATGGAAAAAGTGGCTCAATTCATTAGTAACAACAAAGATGGAAATTTTTTTTTTTTTTTTTTTTACAAAGATGGAAATTGAAGCAAGATATCAGTTACACCCATCAGATCCGTAGTTAGGCGGTTGAATACTGTCAAAAGTGGGCATTTAAAACCTTTCAGGCACTATTGGTAGAAGTGCAGATTAGTGAAGAGATTCTGGAGACCGACTTCCTATTTTTTAAGAGGGCAGTTTTCTTCCCCTACTCATTCCATGTCCTTTTTCTTAGCACTCTTCACCTTCTGATACTTTCTTGTTGTCTGTTTGCTCCCAATACAATGTAAGCTACAGGGAAGTTAAAAGGTTTTGTCTTACTTTCTTTGTCAATTTTGGTGGGGTTTTTTTTGACTGTTTTGTATACCATTGTCGTCCTAAGTCTATAACAGTGAATATGACGTTGAAGAATTCAAGATATATTTCTAAATAAATTAATAAATAGACATTACATTACATCTTAAGCAATATTGACAGGTTTTTAGGTTGAAAGTCCATATAGTGTTCGTAGCTAAATCAAAAGATTATTTTCGCTACTAAAACTACTTAGAAAATGGGCATATGTGCATTGGAATATGTAACAGAGAATTCATGAGTTACAACAGCTCTATTTAATTACACCCTATTAATTTTACATCTTCCCTTATTGTACAAAAATATGTAAAACAAGTAAACAAAAACTGCCTGTATGTAACCTAAAAACTACAAAGATGAACATAACTGAGGCAGATTAAATGCTAGGCTGCCAATTTGAACAAAGTCAACATAATCAACAAAAGAAAACATAATAGGCTGGTCACTGAGATAAAAATTCTTTCATCGGCAAGAATAAAAAATCAAGTAAAGTGAATATACACTTCAGAAATGGCAACAACTCTGGCAATAGCTTAAATTCTTAGGCATAGAATCAGTGAAACATTGGAAACATGCTTTCAGTGACAATAAGTAATGGCTTGATAACAACATCCTAATGTAACTCAGAAAACTGAATTATATAATAATCTCCAATGTAAAGGAAAATACATGAAAGCTGTCATGATTGGCAACCTTCATCCTGAACTAAGGGTGAGCAAATCTTTTCTGTAAAGAAGCACATCATAGTATTTCAAGCTTTGTGAGCCAAACGGTCTTTGTCAAAAACGACTTAGCTCTGCTTTTGTAGCATGAAAGTCACCATAGACAACACAAATGAACGAACCTAGCTGCATTTCAATAAAACTTTGTAATTAAAAACAAGCAATTTGCAGATCTAGCAGTAGTTTGCCAATCCCTATTAAAAAATTTGCTTCCAACTAAAATCAATTATAAATCAGAAGTCACCAGTCTTTCATGCAGATTCACAAGGAAAAATTATTAAATGAAAAAAAGAAACTGAGGTTTAAAGAGCTACAGAATTACAGGAAGATAATAGTACTAACTCTATTTTTTTTTGTTTTTTTGGTTTTTTTTTTGTGGTACACGGGCCTCTCACTGTTGTGGCCTCTCCCATTGCGGAGCACAGGCTCCGGACGCGCAGGCTCAGTGGCCATGGCTCACGGGCCCAGCCGCTCCGCGGCATGTGGGATCTTCCCGGACCGGGGCACGAACCCGTGTCCCCTGCATCGGCAGGCGGACTCGCAACCACTGCGCCACCAGGGAAGCCCCTCTAACTCTATTTTTAACATGAAGTACCCAATCAACTACAAAGTCCTTAAACTGCATAATTTTAATTTTTAAAATGGAAAGCATGGAGATTTATGTGGAATTCTTTAAAGAAAAATTCAATGAATTTTAATTATTTAGAAGACTTACATCTTTCAGTTAATATATTCCAAACAAGATTTCAAAGTAACTCTTATATTATTCAGCAAAAAGTTCAAGTTAGGATCAAAATAGTCTATAACATAATATTCATCCTACTTTTTGAGGGATAAAATAACTAAACTCTAAACATTTCCACACATTTTTTTAAGCCAATTACAAGATACACTTCAGGTCTCCAACTGAGAGAATAGGAGGTAATTTTTGTCGTTTTTTGAACAACATCTGGGAATTTATAGTTACACGCTCACATGGATTGGTGGAAATGTACTGCATTTTTGGGCAGTACATGGAAACCAGTGAAAATGGTTCTCACAGGCACAGTTTTAATACTAAAGTTAACAAAATGAATTTGTAAACATACATAAAGGGAAGTTGAAAAACTGGAAGAATTTGAAAGCCTGATGTTTAGGAATCTTAAACTAATCAGTTTTAAATACAGAAACCCAAATCACAGTACTCTCTAAAGTATTCTAGTTTCTTCTTCATCTCTACTGAAACTAAAAAGAATACCATTGGAATAATAAAATGTTTAAATAGAAGAGACAGAATGACAGTTTAAATACTGGAGAAAATTGTTTTACCTGTTACTATGAGTCATTCTGGACTTAAAGTTGTTGAATGTTTTGTTATCAGTCCCAAAGCCTCTGAACTTTGACTTCATCCAAAGCAATGCTACGTCTCCAATCCAAGATTTAGTACAAAACCAGACTTTGCATTGACATAGGCAGTTGTATCATTTTTCATATTCTCGTTATTGGAAAAATGAACTCACCAATTAGGTGAAGGTGATGTTTTTATCCTAAAAGTAAACTACCCTAAAAAAATTCATATCTAGGCTTTGCTTAATAGATATATCTAGAATTTATTCTACAATATACACAAATTTCATATGGATGTTTCTTATAATGACTTTCCTTTATCCAAAACTCAGCAAAAGGAATCCAAGTCTTTAGCATTTGGAGCTATAAATTCACAGAAGACCTTGAGAGCCAGGAGTGCAGAGGAACCACAAAGATGACAGAGGGGAAGAAAGAGATCCCCCCTTAATCTGTGTATAAAGTCCTGGTAAACTCTGAACTGCACATGTGTAGACTGACTCAAATAAATACTGCCAAAGATCTGAAAACTGAACTTTGATGCAGAACGTTGTTCAGGTCCCAGATTTTTCCCTGGTAGCATACATGGGAGATGATTGGATAACACTGCAAAAGCTTGAAAAACTAAACTGACATTGAAACCACAGCCCTCAGGAGGCAAGATAGGATTTGAAATCTGAATATAAGTAGGTGGATAGACTGTTAAAACAAATAAACATTATTGGCAGGATTTTAATAGAATACAGAAGTTCACAGTGTAGTACCTAAAATCTACTGGATACAACAGAAAATTTACTCACTAGGACTCAAAGAAGCAGGAAAAACCTCAACAACTCTCATGGGAAAAGAGAATAAACAGACACCAACATCTAGATGACCAAGATGGTAGAATTATCAAAACACTTTTAAGCATGTATAATAACCATGTCCCATAAAGTGAGAACAAAAACTCTCAAAATGAAGTGAATGATATATGTCTCAGCAAAGAAAATAAAAATTACAAACAATTCAGCTTAAAAAATGGGCAGGGGCTTCCCTGGTGGCGCAGTGGTTGAGAGTCCGCCTGCCGATGCAGGGGACGCGGGTTCGTGCCCCGGTCCGGGAGGATCCCGCGTGCCGCGGAGCGGCTGGGCCCGTGAGCCATGGCCGCTGGGCCTGCGCGTCCGGGGCCTGTGCTCCGCAACGGGAGAGGCCGCAGCAGTGAGAGGCCCGCGTACAGCAAAAGAAAAAAAAAATGGGCAAAGAACTTGGACATTTCTCCAAATATACACAAATGGTCAATAAGCACACTGAAAAGATGCTCACCATCACTAACCACCACAGAATGCAAATCGAACCACAGTAAGATACCACTTACATCCATTAGGATGCCTATTATCAAAAGATTAATAAACAAAAAACAACTGTAGGTGAGAATATAGAGAAATTGGAACCCTTGTGCACTGTCGGTGGGAATGTAAAGCAGTGCAGCTGCTAGGGAAAGTGGTGCAGCAGTTCCTCAAACAATTTAAAAATAGAATTAAACATATATGATCCAGCAGCTTTACTTCTGGTTATAGTACACCCAAAATAATTGAAAGCACAATCTTGAAGAGACATTTATATAACCATGTTCATAGCAGTATTAACAATAGTCAAAGGTAGAAGTAAGCCAATGTCCATAAACAGATGAACGGGTAACCCAAATCTGACATATACATACAATGAAATATTATTCAGCCTTAAAAAGGAAGGACATTCTGACACACACTAAAACACAGATGAACCTTGAGACATTATGCTAAGTGAAATAAGCCAACCATAAAATGGTAAATACTGCATGATTCTACTCAGACAAGATAATTTAGAACACTCAAATTTATAGAAGTAGAAAGTAGAATGGGTGTTGCCAGGGGTTGGGGGTAAGAAAAATGAGGGATTACTGTTTAAAGAGCTTCAGTTTTGTAAGATGAAAAATGTTCCCTGAATGTATTGCAGGGATGACTGTAATAATGTGAATATACTCAATGCCACTGAGCTTCATACTTAAAACGGTTAAGTCTGTTATTGAGCTCATCCAGCCCAAATGGTTAAAATGGTAAATTTTGTGCTGTGTATATTTACCACAATTTAAAAAAATAATTTAAAAGAAAATAATTATAAAAAAAGAAAGGGAAATTTTATAATTTAAAATACAGAATTGAAATTTGGGCTGGATGAGCTCAATAACAGACTGAAGTCAAAAGAGGAAAGAGTTACTGTCAAGATAGACCACTAAAATTTTCAAACCTGAACAAAAGAAATAAAATAATTGAATCAACTCAGCAGAGTCTCAGAAACCTGTAAGACAATATAAATATAAAATCTGACATGTATATTCTTAGAGTTCCAGAAGGAAGAGAGAAAGACTGATGCAGAAAAATATATATTTTAGAAAATAATGACTCTCCAAATTTGATGAAAAAATATATTTAGAGATTCAAAAAACCTGCAAGCAGGAAAAATCTGCAAAGTCATGGCCAGATGCATCATTAATCTAACAGGTGAATACTAAAGATTAAGAAAATATCTTAAAAGCAGCTAGAGAAGAAAATAACACATTACATATAGGAGAACAATAAATTAAATGCTTTCATTTTTCTTAACAGAAACCACAGAAGCCAGATGACGGTACAACATCATTCTTAAAGTTCTGAAGGAAAACAAAAAATTTTAAAGTAAAGTAGAATTCTACAACCAGTAAAAATTTCCTCCAGAAATGAGGGCAAAATAAACACATTCTGAAATGAATGAAAAGTAAGATTTCATGATCATTGGATCTGCTCTAAAAGAAATGCTAATGGAAACTTTTTAGAACAGAAATGATACTAGAAGCAAACGTGGAATTCAGGAATGAAGATCAATAGAATTGGTAAATATCTGGGTAAATATTAATAAACTGTTTTTTCTCTTCATAAATTTGCTAAAGTATGAATGACTGTATGAAATAAAAATTATAACATTGTTGGAAAGATTTCAAAGTGTCCAGACAGAATACACCTGACAACTACAACATACAGGAGGAAGAGTAAAAGGAAACTACATGGTTGAGGGTTTCTACATTTCACTTGGAGTGGAAGACTATTAAACTTAAGTAGACTATGAAAAGATAAGTACGTATATTATAAGAAACCAACGAATCAAAAATACATAAAGAAATAACTAAAAACCTATAATAAATTAAATTGCAGGCAACAAGAATTTACTATATAGCATGGGGAACTATATTTAATATCTTGTAATAAACTATAATGGAAAATAATTTGAAAAAACATATGTATAACTGAATCACTTTGCTGTACACCTGAAACTAGTACATTATTGTAAATCAACCATACTGCAATAAATATTTTTTAATAAAATATAAATTAAATTGGAATGCTAACAGATATTCAAACAATCCAAATGAGCGCAGGAAAGAAAAAATAGAAGAATGAAAAAACAGGGTACAAACATAAAACAATTACAAGTGGTGGACCTAAGCCTGTCCATGTCAGTAATTACTTTAAATGTAAATGGCCTAAACAAACATAAAGAAAAAAAAGCAATTTGGATTTAAAAAATAAGTAAATAAAAATATTGCCTACAAGAAAACAGTTTTAAATAAAATGATATAGCTAGAGTAAAAGTAAAATGATGGAAGAAAAAATTCAAACCACAAATACACCAACCTAAAGAAAGCTATAATGACAATATTAATTTCAAATAAAGAAGACTTCAGGTAAAGGAAAATTCTCAGGGATAAAGAGGGCATTACACAGAGATAAGGGAGTCAATTCACCAAGAAGACACAGACCATATCCCATGTCCCCAACAAACTTTAAACATTTAAAAGAACTGAAATCATACAAAGTATATTCTTTGGCTGTAATAGCATTATACAAAAAATCAACAACTAACACACATCTTGAAAATCCCCAAATATTTGGAAATTAACACATTTATAGCCAGTGGGTTAAAAAGGAAGTCTCAAGAGAAATTTCTGAACCAAAAGAAAATGAAAATACAACACAACAAAATTTTTGAGCCATAGCTAAAATAGTGACTAGAGTAAAATCTATAGTAGTAAGTGCTTGTATCAGAAAAGAATAATGGTCTTAATAATCTAAACTTCCACTTTAAAAAAACAATGAGAGGGACTTCCCTGGTGGTCCAGTGGTAAAGAATCCACCTTCCAATGCAGGGGACACGGGTTTGATCCCTGGTCGGTGAACTAAGATCCCACGTGCCACGGGCAACTAAGCCCATGCCACAACTACTGAGCTCATGCACCTCAACAAGAGAGCCCACATGACACAAACTACAGAGCCCACACGCTCTGGACCCCATGCGCCACAACTAGAGAGAGAAAAAACAACCTGTATGCCACAACTAGAGAGAAATCCATGCACCACAATGAAGAGCCCACATGCTGCAACTAAGACCTGACGCAGACAAAATAAACAATTTAAATAAATAAATTAAATAAATAAATATAAAAAATACTAACAGGGCTTCCCTGGTGGCGCAGTGGTTGAGAGTCCGCCTGCCAACGCAGGGGACATGGGTTTGAGCCCCGGACTGGGAGGATCCCACATGCCGCGGAGCAACTAAGTCCGTGTGGCTCACCTCAACTAGAGAAAGCCCGGGCGCAGCAACGAAGACCCAACACAGCCAAAAATAAATAAATTAATTTTAAAAAAAAATACTAACAAAAAAAAGGTCCACATCAAAAAAAAATCTTTAAAAAGTAAAATGAGAAAAGTGAACTAAACCTGAAGCAAGCAGAAAGTAAATAGTAAAGTGCTTAATTGATGAAACTGAAAACAGAAACACAAAAGAAAAAGAATTCATGAAATCAAAAGCTGGTTTTTTGAAAAGGATCATAAAATTGATAAACCTCAACTTGATAAAAATCACTTATGAAAAACCTAAGCTAACATCATACTCAATAATTAAAGTCTGAGTGCCTTCATGCTAAGATTGTAAAGAAGCCAAGGGATATCCTGACAACTTTTCTTTACCACTGTAATGCAGGCCCTGGTCAGTGCAGCAAGGTAAGAAAAAGAAAAGATGGATAGATTAAAATAATAATAATAATAGTAATATTCTATTTGCAGACAACATGATTTGACTGCCTTTGTGAAAATCTCAAGGAATGTACAAAAATACTTCTAAAACTAGTAAGTTTATCACAAGACACAAGGTCAAGATATATAATCAACTGTATTTCTATATAATAACAATGAACAATTAAAATAATTTTTTAAAAGTTATCATTCATTACAGCTTCCCTAACCACTGCCCCCCACAAAAAAAAGATACTCTTAGGCATAAGTACAAAGGATCTGTATTCTGAAAACTATAAACCAAAAATGAAAGAAATTAAAGTAGTCCTAAATAAGTGTATATATATATATATACTATATTCAGTGATAGAAAATGAAAAAATTAATATTGTTAAGATGCCAATTCACCTGAAACTAATCTATATGTCAAAGGCAATCACAAGCAAAATCCAAGCAAGAAATTTTATAGATATTGTAAAGCCCATTCTAAAATGTATATGGAAAATCAAAGAAACTGGAACAGCCAAAATAATTTTGGAAAAGAGGGATAAAGTTGAGAATCAGATTTGAAGACTTATTATAAAGTTACAGTAATCAAGATAGCATACTATTGACAAAACAACAGAAATATAGATTGATGGAACAGAATAAGGAGTCCAGAAATACCTATATCAACACAGTTGTTATTTGAAAAAGGTACAAAGGCAATTCCATTGGCAAATAATAGTCTTTTCAATGAAAGTGCTAGAACTTAATGTCCGTGTGTAAAGAAAAAAGAGAAGCAAAACCTATACCTTATACTTTGAATAAAAATTATTCAAAATTGATCATGCTTCTAAACAGAAAACCAAAAACTATGTAATGTTTAAAAGAAAATATAAAAGAAAATCTTGGTGGCCTTGGATAAAACAAACTTTTCTTATATAAGACACTCCATGAAAGAAAAAAAATGATGAATTTGGATTGCACAAAAATCAATATGTTTATTCTGTAAAAGACATCACTATGAAAATAAAAAGACATTACAGACTGGGATAAAAATAATCATAAATTACTTATTAGATAAAGGACCTGTCTGAAGAACATATAAAAAAACTCTGAAGACACAATAAACAAGTCATCAAAAAATGGGCAAAAGATCTGAACAATTTAAAGCTAGATGGACAGCAACTAAGGACATAAAAAGATGTTCAACATCATTAGTAATTATGGAAACAAATTAAAACCACATAAGATACCATTACACACCTATTGGAATGGCTAAAATAAAACTCATAATACCAAGTGCTAGCACTGATGTGAAGCAACTGAAAATCATACAGTTCTGGTGGTAATGCAAAATGACAGCTACTCTGAAAAAGAGTTTAGGAATTTTCTTATAAAAGTTAAATGTACCCTTCCCATATGACCCAGCAATCACAATCCCAAGTATTTACACTAGAAAAATGAAAACTTCTGGTCACATAAAAACCTGACAGACTGGGAGTTTGGGATTGACATGTATACACTGCTATATTTAAAACAGATAACCAACAAAGACCTACTGTATGGCACAGGGAACTGATCAATATTCTGTAATATCCTAAATGGGAAAAGAATTTGAAAAAGAATAGATACGTGTATATGTATAACTGAATCACTTTGCTGTACACCTGAAAGTGACACAACATTGCTAATCAAGTATACTCCAAAATAAAATAAAAATAAAAATAATAAAATTTTATTTACATGGGTTTTTCAGACTATGAATTTATGGACATATGAGAAGCCTATCATAATATGAAATATGGGGGAGAATATTTTTGTAAACATCATGTACACAAATATGTCCCCCAAATATTTTATTTTTCTATATTAAAGGAAGATAATGAAGAACAATTATATATTAGTTTTAAACTATTTAATTTTCAACAGGAAGGAAATAAGGTTTAAAATGATTTTATGCTAGGGAAGTTTTATATTTCCTTAAGGATTTGGCTTGTTTTCTCTTCCAAATTGAGAACTCTATAACAAGTTAGGTTTCCCTTTTTTGTAATAATTTTGAAGAAGTTCAGTGTCAAATTTAAAATTATGTTGAATATATCATGGCTGGCATTTGTATCGTCATTTTCCTTTGTTCTGACTTTCTATTTTTATTGCATTATTACTTGTATTTATCTTTTATGATAAGCCATTTAAGAAAACTTTATAAAAATGAATTGGAAAATATAAATAACTTTAACTAACAAAAAAATCTATAATTATGTGACTATATATCTGTATAGATATTAAAAAATGAGGTTTCAATCATCCATGTATTTCTTAAGCACCTATTTTAGAAATTATGGATACAAAAATTATTAATAAAAGAACATCTAAGAGCCATCCATCCCTTCTCTTTATCATAAACTCTAGGATATAAACGTTTAAACTAGAAAAAGGTATTATTTTTTTCTTCAATATATTAATGTTTCTGAAAATCCTACATGATTTTTACAAAACACTTTTTCATATATTTCACATTATGAAGATACTTCTCATTTGCCCACAAATTTATAGCCTGAAAACCTACATAAATAAGAATATATACATGTGATTTCCTACACAGCTCTTATTGCAATCATGCTTACTCCTGTGATTATTTGTTTAATATCTGCTTCTATTCTAATGAGGGCAGGAACTGTACTTATTTTGTTCATCAATTTCCACATTCCTCTAGGGCAGAGGTCAGTAGACATTTTTTTGTATAGGGCCAGATGATAAATATTTTAGGCTTTGCAGACCATAAGATCTCTCACAACTCAGTGCTGATGTTCTAGTGTGAAAATAGCCATAGACAATAAGTAAATGAATGGGTGTGAATGAGTTCCAATAAAGTGTAATTTACAAACACTAGTGGCAGGCCATAGTTGATGATTCCTGCTATAGAGTTCTGTACGCATTCAATATTTTTGAAACTGAATGAATGAGAATCTTAAATTCAACATAAGATCTAGAGAAAGAACAGATTCCATATTTAACAGAACTAATGGTGGAAGAATTGCTTGCTCGTTTTTTTTTTTTTGTTTTGTTTTGTTTTGTTTTGTTTTTTGCGGTACGCGGGCCTTTCACTGCTGTGGCCTCTCCCGCCGCGGAGCACAGGCTCCGGACGCACAGGCTCAGCAGCCATGGCTCACGGGCCCAGCCGCTCCGCGGCATGTGGGATCTTCCCGGACCGGGGCACGAACCCGCAACTCCTGCATCGGCAGGCGGACTCGCAGCCACTGCGCCACCAGGGAAGCCCTGCTTGCTCGTTTTTTAAATCACATATTACTTCTGAGTTGAAAATGATATTAAATATTCTAAAAGAAATTAGGACTAAAGTTAATATGCTCATCATTGGCCAACTCTGGATGGTAGTACAGTCTAAAGAAATATTATTTTGGTTGTTTGCAATATAATTTCGGTGGTTTATTATGTCTT
>NW_006796847.1:436737-475921 GCF_000442215.2 Lipotes vexillifer | reverse complement strand
AAAGGAAAGATAATAAAATTGTTATCATTAAATATTTCAAATCTTAAAAAAAAATACCTGTGCATGAAAATTTATACCAGCATTACCTATAATCACCTAAATTGTGAAACAAACTAAATATACTCCTTCAGGCTCAAATATGTTACATCGATCAAAAAAGAATACTACTTAACCATAAGAACAAACTATTGATATATGCAGGAACATGGGTTGATCTCAACTGCATTACGCTAAGTGAAAGAAGCTAGACTCAAAAGGATACACATTGTTGATCCCATTGATATTGATATTGTTGAAAAGCCAAAACTATACAGATATAGAAGAAATCAATTATTGCTACGAGTTACAGGTTGAAAGAGAAAATGACTAAAAAGGTGCAGAGTGAAGTAATTTTTTCAAGGTAAGGAAACCGCTTCGTATTCTTTTTGTACTGGTTGTTAATGGACATATTTGTTAAAGCTAACAAAAATGTACAATTTGGATGGATGGATGGATACTGAGTGTGTTTCAAAATGAAAAAAAAATAGTGTTAAATATAAATATCCAAAAAGGGATCAAGTAGGTAATATGTTCTATTTGGGTCAAATTCATTAATTCACTTTTTAAAAAAAAGTGGTGATAGAGTACTTTAAGTTCACCAAGCCTCTGTGTAACACACAGAATCATAATTCTATGAAGCAGTTATAATTAAGGTTGTGGTCAGATGATCAGTTAGGTCTAGAGAAAATCACTTGAAAGTTTACTCCCTATAAATGAGAGAAATGAATATAATAACTCAGAAAATAATAAATGTATACATTTCTATCAAATATTAATCAACACTAGAAAGTTCAAAGGCCAATGATTTAAAAACTCAGAGCACTTAATTGTGAAAACACTCCCTAAACACAAAACATTCCAATTAAATTTCTTCTTCACATAATCTTTCCTTTTTAACTAAAACTACAGTTGGAGCTAAACAGCAAGAGTAAATACATGATAATTTTATAAAACTAGGTAACTTATTACATAGATCATCAAATGAAGGGCTACTTTCCTTTGGAATTTTTGTGGACCTACTAAAACAACTGTGGATTTCCAAGCACTGCAACTACTGAGTAAATTTTGCTGTATCTTTCTGTACACCTACTGTACTATTATAACTTCTTCCATCAATTCAAGAGAGAGAAGATGTGTTAAAAGTGTAAACCACAGAGAGAAGATTAACAAAGTTTTCCTGGCTGTTGCCTAGGATAGGGGAAAAAAAGAGAGAAATGGCAACTTTGACTGGAACTTGTTTAAGACATCTGAATGTTTTTAAAGGCAGCTTTGAGATCTTCTCCTTGGCTGCTGACAAAGCAGTCTGGCTGCCGAATTTAGGAACAGCGTACTTACTTGGAAGATTTTGGGACACAGGAAACAAAGTAGGATATACTGTAGGACAGTAACAGATGGAAGTGACATACACAAAGAAGAGTACAGCACTTGCAATGATTTTTTTTTTTTCTGCTGGCATCTGTGGATGGGTAAAGATATTTATGGAGGAGTTATTAAAATGGGTTATTAGTGATTCCAAAACCATGTGAAGCACAGTTGTTGAGCAGAACATCTGAAGATTCATACTTATGCCTGCAATGCTTTAGAATTTAAAATAAAGAACTGGAAGAATATGAAGAATAATGAAAACATTCATGCATATACACACAATCTGACATGAATTACTGGGAAATCGTGGGATAAACCATTTTGCTTTGGTCTTAAGAAAAAAAAGGAGCATGTATATACTATTATCAAAAACGTTTTATTCTCTGAACTAAAATTATTTTTTGGACCTCTCAGAGTACTTTCAAATTTCCTTCCTAAATATGCTATTATATATCCACTTGAAGACAGAATATCAATGACTCATTTTTACATAATTAATATCTACCTCAGGATATTACTAAGACTATGTAACACAAAAAGCATTCAGTGAACATATGTACATATGTATTGATTAGATACATCAATCTAACCAAGAGAGACAATAATTTGCTACTGCTAAAATGTCTACATAAGCATCTAAGATAAAGCAGACATACTGCTACCAATGATATCTAATATTTATTGTGCATTTACTATGTTGCTATAGTTGCGTGAAGAGTATTAATTGCATTGTATGACTTAGGCATCAAACCCTCCATAAATTTGGTTCAGCCTCAATTTATGACAAAGGATAAAAAGACATGGAGTAGCAATTATAAACGTACTATGTATCTTGGAGTGTCTCAAGTCTTATTTCAATTTTTTAAAAATAAATTTATTTATTTATTCATTCATTCATTCATTCATTCATTTATTTTTGGCTGTGTTGGGTCTTCGTTTCTGTGCAAGGGCTTTCTCTAGTTGTGGCGAGCGGGGGCCACTCTTCATCACGGTGTGCAGGCCTCTCACTATCTTGGCCTCTCTTGTGGAGCACAGGCTCCGGATGCGCAGGCTCAGGAGTTGTGGCTCATGGGCCCAGCGGCTCCGCAGTATGTGGAATCTTCCCAGACAGGGGCACGAATCCGTGTCCCCTGCATAGGCAGGCGGACCCTCAACCACTGCGCCACCAGGGAAGCCCCTTATTTCAATTTTGACATTATGTTCGGAAATCATACTCTAATTGCACAACAAAACAATGAGAGAAGTGATATGAAATAATGAATTAAAATACTTCTATTTGGGGGTTCATGCCCCTGTCCGGGGAGATCCCACATGCCGTGGAGCGGCTGGGCCCATGAGCCATGGCCGTTGAGCCTGCGCATCCAGAGCCTGTGCTCCGCAATGGGAGAGGCCACAACAGTGAGAGGCCCACGTACCGCAAAAAAAAAAAAAAAAAAACTTCTGTTTGATTTGAAGTTTTCAGAATCATATTATATAGCACCCTGAACAATTTTTCATTTTGTTAAATTATTTTTATTTCTATCTTGCTCTCCACTGAAACTCTAGTACTGGGTTTCTATTTGTTTCTTTCTTAGCATTCTGTTCTTTGCTAAACAAACAAAAAAAACCCAAAACAGCTGCATTTGGAAAAATAATCAACTCAAAGTTGCTGGCGGTAGACAGCGTATGTCCCAAAGATGTATATTTGTCCAAATTACAGAGCCTGTGAATTTGCTAATTACTTCTTTACATGGCAAAAGGAGCTTTTCAGCTGTACTTAAGTTAAGGATCTCAAAATGGAAGATTATCCTAGATTATCTTTATCTGGCTGGAGCAAATGTAATCACAAGGGCAGTTATAAGAGGGTAGTAGAAGGGTCAGAATGAGAAAGAGATGTGACAATGGAAGCAGACTGAAGTGATGCTCCTTGAAGATGGAGGAAAGGGCCACAAGCCAAGGAAAGCAGGCAGCCTCCATGTGCTAGAAAAGGAAAGAAAAGCGATCCTCCCCTAAAGCCTTGAAAAAGAATGTAACCATGCTGACACCTTGATCTTAGGACTTCTGACCTTAGGAACTATAAAATAATTAAAAGTGTTGCTTTAAGTCACAAGGTTTTAAGCCATTAGTAATTAGTTACATTAGCACAGGAAACTACTACATTATGCCATACATTTGTGTGGTAAATAACATCCATTGCTGTCTGCAGAAGTTTCTTTTTAAAAAACCATTCTTGCATAGACCTTCAAGATGGCGGAGAAGTAAGACGTGGAGATCACCTTCCTCCGACAAATACATCAAAAATACATCTACCTGTGGAACAACTCCCACAGAACACCAACTGAACGCTGACAGAAGACCTAAGACTTCCTAAAAGGCAAGAAACTCCCCCACGTACCTGGGCAGGGCAAAAGAAAAAAGGAAAAACAGAGACAAAAGAATAGGGACGGGACCTGAACCAGTGGGAGGGTGCTGTCAAGGAGGAAAAGTTTCCAGACACTAGGAAGACCTTTCACTAGTGGAGGCGGGGGGTGGGCAGGAGGGGAGCTTCGGAGCCGCGGAGGAGAGCGCAGCAACGGGGGCGCGGAGGGCAGAGCGGAGAGATTCCCGCACAGAGGATCGGCGCCGACCGGCGCTCACCAGCCCGAGAGGCTCGTGTGCTCGCCCGCCGGGGCAGGTGAGGGCTGGGAGCTAAGGCTGGGCTCCAAAGGTCAGATCCCAGGGAGAGGACTGGGGTTGGCTGTGTGAACACAGCCTGAAGGGGGCTAGTGCGCCACAGCTAGCAGGGAGGGAGTGTGGGAAAAAGTCTGCACCTGCCTAAGACGCAAGAGACCATTGTTTCAGGGTGTGCAAGAATGGATTCAGAGCACTGCCTAAACAAGATCCAGAGACGTGTGTGACCCACGGCTATCAGTGTGGACACCACAGACGGGCATGAAACATTAAGGCTGCTGCTGCAGCCACCAAGAAGCCTGTGTGCAAGCACAGGTCACTATCCACACCTCCCCTCCCGGGAGCCTGTGCAGCCCGCCACTGCCAGGGTCCTGTGATACAGGGACAATTTCCCCAGGAGAACACACGGCACGCCTCAGGCTGGTGCAACGTCATGTTAGCCTCTGCCGCCGCAGGCTTCCCCACATTCCATACCCCTCCCTCCCCCGGGCCTGAGTGAGCCAGAGCCCCCGAATCAGCTGCTCCTTTAACCCTGTCCTGTCTGAGCGAAGACCAGATGCCCTCAGGCGACCGACAGGCAGAGGCGGGGCCAAATCCAAAGCTGAACCCCAGGAGCTGTGCAAACACAGAAGAGAAAGGGAAATCTCTCCCAGCAGCCTCAAGAGCAGACCATTAAATCTCCACAGTCAACTGATGTACCTGCATCTGTGGAATACCTGAATAGAAAACGAATCATCCCAAAATTGAGGCGCTGGACTTTGGGAGCAACTGTAGACTTGGGGTTTGCATTCTGCATCTAATTTGTTTCTGGTTTTATGTTTATCTTAGTTTAGTATTTAGAGCTTATTATCATTGGTATATTTGTTTATTGGTTTAGATGCTCTCTTCCTTTATAAATATAATTTTTTTTCCTTTTTCTCTTTTTGTGAGTGTGTATGTGCATGCATCTTTGTCTCATTTTGTCTGTATAGAATTGCTTTTACCATTTGTCCTAGCTTTCTGCCTGTCTGTTGTTTTTCGGGTTTTTTAGTATGGTTTTTAGCTCTTGTTAATTGGTGGATATTTGTTTTTTGGTTTGGTTGCTCTCTTCTTTCTTTCTTTTATTAAATTACTTTAAAAATTTTTTAATAATATTTTTTATTTTTTATTTTAATAACATTTTATTTTATTTCATTTCATTTCTTTCTTTCTTTTTCTTTTCTCCCTTTTCCTCTAAGACGTGTGGCTGACAGGGTCTTGGTGCTCTGGCCAGGTGTCGGGCCTGAACCTGAGGTGGGAGAGCCAAATTCAGGACATTGCTCCACCAGAGTAAGGCTGCTGCTGCAGCCACCAAGAAGCCTGTGTGCAAGCACAGGTCACTATCCACACCTCCCCTCCCGGGAGCCTGTGCAGCCCGCCACTGCCAGGGTCCTGTGATACAGGGACAATTTCCCCAGGAGAACACACGGCACGCCTCAGGCTGGTGCAACGTCATGTTAGCCTCTGCCGCCGCAGGCTTCCCCACATTCCATACCCCTCCCTCCCCCGGGCCTGAGTGAGCCAGAGCCCCCGAATCAGCTGCTCCTTTAACCCTGTCCTGTCTGAGCGAAGACCAGATGCCCTCAGGCGACCGACAGGCAGAGGCGGGGCCAAATCCAAAGCTGAACCCCAGGAGCTGTGCAAACACAGAAGAGAAAGGGAAATCTCTCCCAGCAGCCTCAAGAGCAGACCATTAAATCTCCACAGTCAACTGATGTACCTGCATCTGTGGAATACCTGAATAGAAAACGAATCATCCCAAAATTGAGGCGCTGGACTTTGGGAGCAACTGTAGACTTGGGGTTTGCATTCTGCATCTAATTTGTTTCTGGTTTTATGTTTATCTTAGTTTAGTATTTAGAGCTTATTATCATTGGTATATTTGTTTATTGGTTTAGATGCTCTCTTCCTTTATAAATATAATTTTTTTTCCTTTTTCTCTTTTTGTGAGTGTGTATGTGCATGCATCTTTGTCTCATTTTGTCTGTATAGAATTGCTTTTACCATTTGTCCTAGCTTTCTGCCTGTCTGTTGTTTTTCGGGTTTTTTAGTATGGTTTTTAGCTCTTGTTATCATTGGTGGATTTGTTTTTTGGTTTGGTTGCTCTCTTCTTTCTTTCTTTTATTAAATTACTTTAAAAATTTTTTAATAATATTTTTTATTTTTTATTTTAATAACATTTTATTTTATTTCATTTCATTTCTTTCTTTCTTTTTCTTTTCTCCCTTTTCCTCTAAGACGTGTGGCTGACAGGGTCTTGGTGCTCTGGCCAGGTGTCGGGCCTGAACCTGAGGTGGGAGAGCCAAATTCAGGACATTGCTCCACCAGAGAACTACCAGCATGATGTAATATCAAATGGCTAAACCACTCCCAGAGATCTCCATCTCAACGCCAAGACCCAGCTCCACTCAACAACCATCAAGCTACAATGCTGGACTCCCTATGGCAAACAACTAGCAAGACAGGAACACAACCCCATCCATTAGCAGAGAGGCTGCCTAAAATCATAATAAGTTCACAGACACCCCAAGACACATCACCAGATGAGGTCTTACCCACCAAAAAGACAAGATCCAACCTCATCAACCAGAACAGAAGCACCTGTCCCCTACACCAGGAAGCCTACACAATCCACGGAACCAAACTTAGCCACTGGGGGCAGACACCAAAAACGATGAGCTACGAACCTGAAGCCTGAGAAGAGAAGACCCCAAATGCAGTAAGTTAAGCAAAATGAGAAGACAAAGAAATACACAGCAGATGAAGGAGCAAGGTACAAACCCACAAGACCAAACAAATGAAGAGGAAATAGGCAGTCTCCCTGAAAAAGAATTCAGAGTAATGATAGTAAACATGATCCAAAATCTTGGAAACAGAATGGAGAAAATACAAGAAACGTTTAACAAGGACCTAGAAGAACTAAAGAGCAAACAAACAATGATGAACAACACAATAAATGAAATGAAAAATTATCTCTAGAAGGAATCAACAGCAGAATAACTGAGGCATAAGAACAGATGGGTGACCTGGAAGATAAAATAGTGGAAATAACTACCACAGAGCAGAATAAAGAATGAAAAGAATTGAGGACAGTCTCAGAGACCTCTAGGACAACATTAAGTGTACCAACATTCAAATTATAGAGGTCACAGAAGAAGAAGAGGAAAAAAAAAAAGGGACTCAGAAAATAATTGAAGAGATTGTAGTTGAAAACTTTCCTAATATAGGAAAGGAAATAGTCATTCAAGTCCAGGAAGTGCAGAGAGTCCCATACAGGATAAATCCAAGGAGAAACGGGCCAAGACACATATTAATCAAACTATCAAAAATTAATACAAAGAAAAAATATTAGAAGCAGCAAGGGAAAAGCAACAAATATCATACAAGGGAATCCGCATAGGCTTAACAGCTGATCTTTCAGCAGAAACTCTGCAAGCCAGAAGGAAGTGGCAGGATATATTTGAAGTGATGAAAGGGAAAAACTTACAACCAAGATTATTCTCACCAGCTAGGATCTCATTCAGATTCGAAACGGAAATTAAAAATTTTACAAACAAGCAAAAGTTATGAGAATTCAGCACCACTAAACCAGCTTTACAACAAATGTTAAAGGAACTTCTCTATGCAGAAAACACAAGAAAAGGATAAGACCTACAATAACAAAACCAAAACAATTAAGAAACTGGTAATAGGAACATACATATCGATAATTACCTTAAATGTAAATGGAGTAAATGCTCCAACCAAAAGACACAAACGGGTTGAACGGATACAAAAACAAGACCCATATATGCTATCTACAAGAGACCTGTTCAGACCTAGGGACACAAAGAGAGTGAAAGTGATGGGATGGAAAAAGATATTCCATGCTAATGGGAATCAAAGGAAAGCTGGAGTAGCAATTATCATATCAGACAAAACAGACTTTAAAACAAAGACTATTACAAGAGAAAAAGAAGGACACAACATAATGATCAAGGGATCGATCCAAGAAGAAGATACAACAATTGTAAATATTTATGCACCCAACATAGGAGCACCTCAATACATTAGACAAATAATAACAGCCATAAAATGGGCAATTGGCAGTAACACAATCATAGTAGGGGACTTTAACATCCCACTTTCACCAATGGACAGATCATCCAAAGTGAAAATAAATAAGGAAACACAAGCTTTAAATGACATATTAAACAAGATGGACTTAATTCACTTTATAGGACACACCATCCAAAAACAACAGAATACACTTTTTCTCAAGTGCTCATGGAACTTTCACCAGAATAGATCATATCTTGGGTCACAAATCAAGCCTTGGTAAATTTTAGAAAACTGAAATCATACCAAGTATCTTTTCCAACCACAACACTATGAGACTAGATATCAATTACCAGAAAAAAAAGAAAGTCTAAAACATAAAAATACATGGATGCTAAAAAATACACTACTAAATAACCAAGAGATCACTGAAGAAAACATACAGGAAATCAAAAAACTACCTAGAAACAAATGACAATGAAAATACAACGACCCAAAACCTGTGGGATGCAGCAAAAGCAGTTCTAAGAGGGAAGTTTACAGCAATACAACCCTTCCTCAAGAAACAAGAAACATTTCAAATAAACAACCTAAACTTACACCTAAAGCAATTAGAGAGAGAAAAGCAAAAGAAACCCCAAAGTTAGCAGAAGGAAAGAAATCATAAAAATCAGATTGGAAATAAATGAAAAAGAAATGAAGGAAACAAGAGCAAGATCAATAAAACTAAAAGCTGGTTCTTTGAGAAGATAAACAAAATTGATAAACCATTAGCCAGACTCATCAAGAAAAAAATGGAGAAGACTCAAATCAATAGAATTAGAAATGGAAAAGGAGAAATAACAACTGACACTGCAGAAATACAAAGGACCATGAGAGATTACTACAAGCAACTATATGCCACTAAAATGGACAACGTGGAAAAAATGGGCAAAATCTTAGAAAAGCACAACCTTCCGAGACTGAACCAAGAAGAAATAGAAACTATAAACAGACCAATCACAAGCACTGAAATGGAAACTGTGATTAAAAATCTTCCACCAAACAAAAGTCCAGACCAGATGGCTTCATATGCAAATTCTATCAAATGTTTAAAGAAGAGCTAACACCAATCCTTCTCAAACTCTTCCAAAATATAGCAGAGGGAGGAACACTCCCAAACTCATTCTACGAGGCCACCATCACCCTGATACAAAGATGTCACAAAGAAAGAATACTACAGGCCAATATCACTGATGAACATAGATGCAAAAATCCTCAACAAAATACTAGCAAACAGAATCCAACAGCACATTGAAAGATCATACACCATGATCAAGTGGGGTTTATCCCAGGCACGCAAGGATTCTTCAATACACGCAAATCAATCAACGTGATACACCATATTAACAAATTGAAGGAGAAAAAGAATATGATCATCTCAATAGATGTAGAAAAAGCTACTGACAAAATTCAACACCCATTTATGATAAAAACCCTCCAGAAAGTAGGCATAGAGGGAACTTACCTCAACATAATAAAGGCCATATATGACAAACCCACAGCCAACATCATTCTCAACAGTGAAAAAATGAAACCATTTCCTCTAAGATCAAGAACAAGACAAGGTTGCCCACTCTCACCACTATTATTCAACATAATCTTTGGAAGTTTTAGACACAGCAATCAGAGAAGAAAAAAAATAAAAGGAATACAAATCAGAAAAGAAGTAAAGCTGTCACTGTTTGCAGATGACATGATACTATACATAGAGAATCCTAAAGATGCTACCAGAAATCTAGTAGAACTAATCAATGAATTTGGTAAAGTAGCAGGGTACAAAATTAATGCACAGAAATCTTCTGCATTCCTATACACTAATGATGAAAAAATCTGAACGAGAAATTAAGGAAACACTCCCATTTACCACTGCAACTAAAAGAACCAAATATGTAGGAATAAACCTACCTAAGGAGACAAAAGACCTGCAGAAAACTATAAGACACAGATGAAAGAAATTAAAGATGATACAAACAGATAGAGAGATATATCATGCTCTTGAATTGAAAGAATCAACATTGTGAAAATGAGTATACTACCCAAAGCAGTCTACAGATTAATGCAATCCCTATCAAACTACCAATGGCATTTTTCACAGAACTAGAACAAAAAATTTCACAATTCGTATGGAAACACAAAGGACCCCGCATAGCTAAAGCAATCTTGAGAAAGAAAAACACAGCTGGAGGAATCAGGCTCCTGAACTTTGGACTATAGTACAAAGCTACAGTAATCAAGACAGTCTGGTACTGGCACAAAAACAGAAAGATAGATCAATGGAACAGGATTGAAAGCCCAGAGATAAACCCACGCACATACGGTCACCTTATCTTTGATAAAGGAGGCAAGAATATACAATGCAGAAAAGACAGCTTCTTCAGTAAGTGGTGCTGGGAAAACCAGACAGCTACATATAAAAGAATGAAATTAGAATACTCCCAAACACCATACACAAATATCAACTCAAAATGGATTAAAGACATACATGTAAGGCCAGATACTATAAAACTGTTAGAGGAAAACATAGGCAGAACACTCTACGACATAAATCACAGCAAGATCCTTTTTGACCCACCTCCTAGAGAAATGGAAATAAAAACAAAAATTAAAAAAATGGGACCTAATGAAACTTAAAAGCTTTTGCACAGCAAAGGAAAGCATAAAGAGGATGAAAAGACAACCCTCAGAATGGGAGAAAATATTTGCAAACGAAGCAACTGCAAAGGATTAATCTCCAAAATATACAAGCAGCTCTTCCAGCTCAATATTAAAAAAACAAACAACTCAATCCAAAAATGGGGAGAAGACCTAAATAGACATTTCTCCAAAGAAGATATACAGATTGCCAACAAACACATGAAAAGATGCTCAACATCACTAATCATTAGAGAAATGCAAATCAAAACTACAATGAGGTATCACCTCACACCGGTCAGAATGGCCATCATCAAGAGGTCTACAAACAATAAATGCTGGAGAGGGTGTGGAGAAAAGGGAACCCTGTTGCACTGTTGGTGGGAATGTAAACTGATACAGCCACTATGGAGAACAGTATGGAGCTTCCTTAAAACACTAAAAATAGAACTACCACACAACCCAGCAATCCCACTACTGGGCATATACCCTGAGAAAACCATAATTCACAAAGGGTCACGTACCACAATGTTCATTGCAGCACTATTTACAATAGCCAGGACCTGGAAGCAACCTAAGTGTCCATCGGCAGATGAATGGATAAGAAGATGTTGCATATATATACAATTGAATATTACTGAGTCATGAAAAGAAACAAAATTGAGTTGTTTGTAGTGAGGTGGATGGACCTAGAGACTGTCATACAGAGCAAAGTAAGTCAGAAAGAGAAAAACAAATACCATATGCTAACACATGTATATGGAATCTAAAAAAAAAAAAAAAATGTTCGGAAGAACCTAGGGGCAGGACAGGAATAAAGGCGCAGACGTTGAGAATGGACTTGAGGACACGGGGTGGGAGAAGGGTAAGCTGGGACGTAGTGCGAGGATGGCATGGACATATATACACTACTAAATGTAAAATAGATAGCTAGTGGTAAGCAGCCGCAAAGCACAGGGAGATCAGCTCTGTGCTGTGTGTCCAGCTAGAGGGGTGGAATAGGGAGGGTTGGAGGGAGACACAAGACGGAGGAGATATGGAGTTATATGTATATGTATAGCTGATTCACTTTATTATACAGCAGAAACTAACACACCATTGTAAAGCAATTATACTCCAATAAAGATGTTAAAAAAAACCCCATTTTTGATGTTAATTTACATCAGCAGAGAATCCTCCATAGAATGACCAATAGTAGCCATATCCATTACATTTTGATAGATTGCATTCTTTGAACATATTTATATGAAAAAAGCTATACTTTGTGAACATCAGCAATAAAATCATAAGGTTATAAATCAAAGGAAATGTTAAATTTTTTAGGTTTTTTTAAAGAAAAATATAAGCCACAGCAGTATATAAAGTTTTAGTCAAATGAAATGTTACAATAATAACTTGATAAGTATATTGCACTATACAGACTACAAGTCCTCAACCCATTTTGCATATTAGCATCACCTGGGGAATTCTAGAGATTAAACTCCATTTCCTGACCCTACCCTGAGAGACTATGATTTAACTGGTATGGGGTAAGACCCAGACATTTGTATGTCTTCAAAGGCCTGCAGGTGATTTCAATATTCAGTGAGGCAGGGCTGGGAACTAGCAATATAATCTTTTATATCAGTCTATAACCTGTAATTAGTAATAAAATTTTGTTGAGAGAGGTAAAATGTTCTTAGTTACAACAATATAAGAAGGCAACAAATACATTATAGAGGAGTGTATCTGTTATGCTCTCTATTATATTGGAGGATGCTATGCTTCATATATAACAATAATGGCAGATTTATTGATCTAGCCATATGTGTTTGCGTAACTTTTCTAATCTCATTAGGTGCTTATGTGGCAACTACTGTTATTCATTGGTTGAGGCATATAGGAATTATTTTAAAGAAAGTATCACATTTAAGTTTAAGACTTTCTTAAAAGAGAAAATACTGAATACTAACTATAGACCTGAAAAACATATTTACTTTCCAAATTAAAATATACTAATATGCATAAACAACATCCATTAAAATGTTCTAATAAAAAGTTAGAATCTGTTTTGTTATCACCACAATCAAATTTACAGATGTAAGAATATACATATAAGGTAAATAGGTCAAATTGTTGAATTTTGTTAATCTTTATGTGTTTTCAAATCTCCAGCTTCAAGGTATAAACAAAACAAATTATGTGGTATCAAGTGCACCAAAACAAAAACACAAACTTAGTGGCATGAAATTGCCAGTTTTCAATGCTATAATCCAACCTTTTTCATTATGGTACTTTTTTTTCAAACTGACATTCCCTTTGAAAATGAGGGAACACTTTTCCCAAACTATAAAAAGCAAGCATAAATTATTAAATTAATGCTAATATGTGATACTTGCTATACCACAACCTACGCGTAATTATCTTCCTCTACATACCTAATGATGTCATGGCACTTTTATACGAAGAAACATTTAGAAATAGTATAAATACTATATATTAGCAAACCAAAGAGCAGTGATTATATCCTTCAAAGAAATATAAATTATTTTTTAAATCAGACCATTCTGTTTACAGTAAATAACTTACACAGGTTGTTAATCTATTCCATATACAACCCATACACATATGCAGAAACAATGTAATTAATCTCTAATGAGCAACAGAACTAGGGTAATTTTGATTATCATCAGTATTTATTTCTCAATCTGTAAACCTAATGTTCAATTGCTAGAAAGGATGGTAAACATTTACCACTGAACAATAAATAAAAACATATATAATCCATACTCTGCATTTGTTTAATAAAATCTCTGACATCTAGCTGAAATACATTATTTCAGATTCTTCAATCATTGGCCAACTAATTGGTGTTAGGTAACCTTAATAGGGAAAACAGGAGAAATACTTTCTCCTGGACAAATTACATCAATGATTATATGCCTGAAATCATTTTCAATAGTATTAAAAAGTTTAAATTTTTTAAAAGTTTATGAAATATATAAAGGTTTATTAGGAAATTTTTAGGAGATGGGGGGTTGAGGAAAATGAACCACAGTAAAATTTCTTGTTTCAACAGAAAATGATTTAAGAAATAAGTATAGATTGTCACTGTGGTTTATAAACATCATTTCAATAACATCTTAATAAATCAGCCCACTGGGGACAAACCCCCTGTGTAACAAAGTGTTAAACAGATCAAGTATTTCATAAATTATCCAACAGAAAACTCCAGTGTTACCCAAAGTAATGCTTAGGTAGACAGGACTTCAGAGAGCATCTACTCCATTCTTCTCATTTTAAGGAGAGGAGATTGATACTCAAAGAATTATATTTATAATTTTCATAGCAAATTTCATTACTAGTGAAGCATCAGTCTTGGCTCCCCGATTTCCACTTCAAGACCCTACTCACCCATAGCAATTTTTAATCAGTTAGAACTCACCCAAAGTTTGTGACTTGTGCCAAGTTTTTCTTCTCTTTACCCTTTCGAACTTCTTCAGCCAACCCTATGTCCCTCCAATTTCAACGCACTGCTCTACCTTAAGTCAAAAAATTCAAGATGAAAAAGGGTCCGATGACCCATCTTCACCCTTGTTAAGTGTACACTTCCATCCTGTGCCAGTGACACTGAGTTGACAAAGTAACAAAAACTGCCTTGAGATTTAAGCACTTTCTGCAAATGTCTAAAGAAAGATTTTATCAGACAAGACTGATAAACACTGAACCACCAGGGAAGTCCCTAAGACTGCGCTCCCACTGCAGGGGGTGTAGGTTCAATCCCTGGCGGGGGAAACTAAGATCCCGCATGCTGAGCGGCCAAAAAAAAAAAAAAAAAAAAAAAATGACAACACTGCGTGGGAAAGATTGGCGCAGCTGGACTCTCATACCAAAAAAAAAAAAAAAAAAAAAAAAAAGACTGATAAAGAAAATCCTAAATCACACGAGTTGGCTCAAGTCTTACACAATGAGGACATTATTGCCTCAATCTCCAAGTGCTTTACAGTCAAGGCACCAGTTCCCCATCTCAAGAATGCAGGGTTTCTCCATCATTTTGATTTGCTGCCAGCAGTGTGGACTTCATCTTGAGGTTAGTTTTGTTTTTTGCTGATATATAAGGAATGGAGATTTCCCTGTTTACACCTAATGAGAGTGAAAATGGTCTCCCACAGGCTTCTCTTAAGAGTGTAAAGAAATTTCCCAGAAGCCTCCAGAAAATTTCTCCTTGCATCCCAACAGCCAGAATTCAGTCATGCCCTAAAGCAATCATCAGCAAGGGAGTGAAGATTACCTTTAGACCACCTAGTACATCTCTGGGACAAAGGACAGGGTGGCTTTCCCCATGAAACATGACTTTTTACAACAGGATACTGAATAACATTTCAGTTCTGCTAGAAAAGAAGAAGGGGATCATGGTTGCCAAGTAGTCAGCCCTCAATGTTAATTACTCCTTAGCTGCAAATTTCCATACACAGCTTTAGTGCCTTATTTTCAAAACTTCCAGCCCTACCTACATGCTTCTATCCCTTTCCTAAAGGAAAAGACCCGAAGTCTCATATGGTCCCTGCATCAAGCTCCAAGTCCAGTATCTTCAGGTAATAGCCATTATCCCCAGTAGGTCCAAATTGCTTAGTGAACTCTATATGATAAAGTAGCTACTCCTTCATATTTACACACCAATCGATGGTGGAATAAGACCAGAAAGCAACTATAAAATGCCGGACAGAGGGTCAATAAAAAGCAATCAAAAGTAATCACGGGTCCAAAGTATACTCATATGCAGCTCAATAACAGCTCAATAACAAAAAAATAAACAACCCAATCCAAAAATGGGCAGAAGACCTAAATAGACATTTCTCCAAAGAAGATATACAGACTGCCAACAAACACATGAAAGAATGCTCAACATCATTAATCATTAGAGAAATGCAAATCAAAACTACAATGAGATATCATCTCACACCAGTCAGAATGGCCATCATCAAAAAATCTAGAAACAATAAATGCTGGAGAGGGTGTGGAGAAAAGGGAACACTCTTGCACTGCTGGTGGGAATGTGAATTGGTTCAGCCACTATGGAGAACAGTATGGAGGTTCCTTAAAAAACTACAAATAGAACTACCATATGACCCAGCAATCCCACTACTAGGTATATACCCTGAGGAAACCAGAATTCAGAAAGAGTCATGTACCAAAATGTTCATTGCAGCTCTATTTACAATAGCCCGGAGATGGAAACAACCTAAGTGCCCGCCGTCGGATGAATGGATAAAGAAGATGTGGCACATATATACAATGGAATATTACTCAGCCATAAAAAGAAACGAAATTGAGCTATTTGTAATGAGGTGGATAGATCTAGAGTCTGTCATACGGAGTGAAGTAAGTCAGAAAGAGAAGGACAAATACCGTATGCTAACACATATATATGGAATTTAAGAAAAAAAAATGTTATGAAGAACCTAGGGGTAAAACAGGAATAAAGACAGAGGCCTACTGGAGAACAGACTTGAGGATATGGGGAGGGGGAAGGGTGAGGTGTGTTAGGGCGAGAGAGAGACATGGACATCTATATACTAACAAACGTAAGGTAGATAGCCAGTGGGAAGCAGCCGCATGGCACAGGGAAACCGGCTCGGTTCTTTGTGGCTGTCTGGAGGGGTGGGATAGGGAGGGTGGGAGGGAGGGAGACAAAGAGGGAAGAGATATGGGAACATATGTATATGTATAACTGATTCACTCTGTTATAAAGCAGAAACTAACACACCATTGTAAAGCAATTATACCCCAATAAAGATGTTAAAAAAAAAAAAAAAAAAGGTAATCATGGGTCCAAAGTATACTCATATCCTTTCCCTGGACAGGGAAGGAGCAGATTTCCAGGTTTGGGAAAGGAACAAGTTCTTGGGGGGCCCACATTTCTGCTTCCTGAAAGGCTTACCCTCACCCATTTTCCTCAATGGACACATTGCTGAATGTGTCTATCAGACAGGCTCTAAGAAAGATTTTTAATATTCTAATTGTAGCCTATAATTTAATAATTTTTTCTCATGTACAAAAAAGTTGGAAATGAAGTATTTAAGTGAAAGAACTATGCCATCCCCTCCAAACTGTGACTGTAAAACCTTTTCTGAAAAGTGGAAATTATGAAAGAAGAGCTTTCTTTCAATAGTTATTAGTCAATAAAAAGAAAACCTCTCTTTTTCCTTTTTTTTTAAATAAATTTTAATTATTTATTTTTGGCTGTGTTGGGTCTTCGTTGCTGCACGCGGGCTTTCTCTAGTTGCGGCGAGCGGGGGCTACTCTTCGTTGCAATGTGCAGGCTTCTCATCGCGGTGGCTTCTCTCGTTGTGGAGCACGGGCTCTAGGCGTGTGGGCTTCAGTAGTTGTGGCCCGCGGGCTCAGTATTTGTGGCTCACAGGCTCTAGAGCACAGGCTCAGTAGTTGTGGTGCATGGGCTTAGTTGCTCCACGGCATGTGGGATCTTCCCAGACCAGGGATCAAACCTGTGTCATCTTCATTGGCAGGCGGATTCTCAACCATTGTGCCACCAGGGAAGCCCAAAACCTTTCTTTTTCCAATTTCATAATGATAGCAAAGTTAAATACAAAATTTCAGATAACTTTAATTGGTATCATCAAATATTGTTCAATGATATAGAGACTAAATGACAAAGATAAGGTTTACTTTCCTCAGGTATTACCCTCTTGCTACCTACTTTATTACTTTAGGCCCAACTGAGCATATGGACCATATGATTTCCTTTCTGTTTTATTTGTATGTGTTTAATTAGTCATGGTACACTGAAAACACACACTCAGTCACTAAGCAAATTTCTAGGGGATTTTCTGTTCCTGAAACTTGAACCTCATGATAATATTTCTGGATTATGGCCCAATAAGCACATTTACATTCTTTTGTTTAGACAGAAAGACATTTTACTAACATTTTACTAATCCATGCTACAAGAGAAAAAAACATGAAATGGGGCATTTTCCTGAATCCTTTTCATGCCTATTTTCAGCTAATTAATTTTTTAACTATTCTAACTATTTCATTTTTCTGTTAATCTTAAAAGATCTAAAGCAACTCATTAAACCAAGAGCAAGTATCAACAGTATTCAGCTCAATTATAGCTATCATGAAGGAAATATAGATACATAAAACATCAAAAAACCCCTTAAGGCTCCATATAAAGAGAAATACGATGGCAACTTGGTATACATATACACAATCTGGTAGTTTGGAGGGCACGTGGAATGGAGAGGAATTTAATAATTCCTTAAAAACTGGGGAGTGCATTAAGAAGATACACGGATTGATGAGAGGCTGGAGAGCCCAATCTTTTCCACAGAAAAAAAAACAGGAAAAGCATTAGGAAGAACCTGGAGGTTTATATGGCTGAAGCAGACACCTGTATTAGAGATTAGTAAGCGTGTGTAAAAGCTGGGAAGTGCAAATACCCAGGATGAGCACTTCAGGCTGCAATGTGATCTAGTTTGTTATCTTAGATAAATGAGGAGCTGCATCAATGTGAGGAAAAGATGCATAATTTTGGACAAAGTCATTATTTCCATCTTTAAGTAATCTTTATTTTGTGCTATTTTGTAGCTAGGGAAACAAGAACAAACGTGTGGTATGAGACAAAGATAAGACAAGACCGGGGAGTACTGTAAAAAAAGATCAGTATCAAAGTACATGTTCAATGACACAGATATTCTTATGGTTTCAAAACTATACTCAGTAACTGAAATGGTTATTATATATCTATGTATATATAATACATTCAAAAAATGTATCATATGGTATTATAGCTGTTAATGTTACAGGCTTAGATATCAGACTGGCTTGAGAATCTATTCTACATCCGCATCTGATAGCAGCATGACCATGGCCCACTTATAGAAACTCTCTGAGCCTCAGTTTCCTCATCCATGGTGATAGCCCCTGATAGGGTCATTGTAAGCATATTAGATAATGAACCTAGAGACCTAAATTCAGTGTCAAAACAGCATAGTCCCTCAGTAAATAATAATAATATTTGTCATCATCTGCCCAACCTCTCAAAAACAGAATAAGCTATATATTAAATTGCATTTACTTTTATGCACATTTCAGAAGTATCTCATTTTATAAAGACAATGTGAAGATTGTTACGACTGTGTCTTTTTTGCAGTCCAAATGAATTTTATAAATAATAATTGACTAATATACATCAGGTCTTTCAGCTCCTTGACAAGTTCCTTAATGAGTTCAAAGAACCATTATTTCAGCTCTTCTAGCCATAATAATCAAAAAGAGAAGAAAAATAGAAAAAGCAGAAAAAAAGGGCAAATTAAAAGCAACTGAATGACTCCCATGCAAACATTTAGTATTCTGCAATATCATTCAGCATCTCCTGGCCCTTGGTGGATAGATACACATGAATAATCTTATGTACATTTCAATGGCTGCAGTTTCTTCTCTTTGGTGGATATAGGTCTTCAGGACTAGGGTAAATCTCAGCAAGAGTGTGGCTGAGCCTATCTCACTAGCAGCCAGTAGAGTAACAAGGGAAGATATCCCCTAATGGTGAATTAAAGCACCACAAATGTATGGATAGAAACCTGAGGACTCACAGAAGTCAAGTAGGAACGGGAGAGCCAGTTTGCTGTGACCAGATCTCATTTAATAATCACAGAGACAAAACGTACCCAAGAAAAATGCATAATGTGCATTCATTCCCTCCCAGACAATAATATTGTCTGGAAAATTGTGGCTACATATTTACCATCTGGTAACTGGGAAACATTAGCAGTCAAGCAGCTAGATGTTTGAGCAAGAGCTACCACGTACAGGCATGGAAAATCTGAATCAGCAACAAAGCCAGAAGCATACGTCCTGCCAAAGAATGAATATTCATAGTGTTTCCAATACCATACGGGTTGAATTAAACACAAATGCAAACAACTGTTACAATTTCACATTGATATTCTGCCTGACAGCAACATCAAAGATCAAAACATAGCATGATATAGGATAATTCATCAAGAGTATGTATACAGTTAGCATGAGGAAATGAATCAGAGACTAGCAGTAATCTACAGAAGGGCCTTTCTGAGTGGGAAAGAATACTGTAAAGGAACAGAATACAGATCACGCAGAGAAGCAGACAAGGTAAACAGGCTTTGGAAATCCCTTACAAAGATGAAACTGCTTTAGCCTTTCGAATCTGAATATGTTGATTTCCATCTTTCTCAAGTCTCTTAAAATGTATTTATCGCTACCCTGAAACCATTGAACATTAAGTATCAGTAGAGGGACTCTGCTGATAGTAAATACATATTTCCAAATCTCTCAAACAATAAATCTTTGGTTTACCATAGTCTATATCAAGACCAAATTTAAAAGTTCAAACAGAAAACTAAACTTTCAAACATGAGGCTAAAATGAAAGTTCATCCAAACATATAAATGTCAAATCAGCCTGCAGACACGCAAACCAGATGTTTCCCTGCTAGCATATACATTTACCCTGACAAGGTTCTGTTTTCACTGTTCCCACTGTTTCATTTCAAGGTGTCCAGGCAAGGTTAAACTAGATACCTATTTTTAATTGTTGACTTTTAACAGAGGACATCTCTAACTTGGAAATACTGCTTCAATTAGGATTTGAATCTCTTGTAAGCATCAGAAACAATGAATTAATAAATACAGTGCAGTTTGGATCATAGTGTTACAAAATGAACCAAGTAACTGTAATTAAACCATACGCATTCCTCAATAGATTTATTCTGTTTGGCTTCCTCTGGATAGCCAACAATAAAAAGAAATCTTCCAAAAAACAGGTCTGATCACGCTATTCCTCCAGTTGTAAACTTTCAAAACCCTCCCTTGTCTTTAGAAACAGCAATTTTCAGTGTGGCTTTCGGGGCCAGCTTCAATCTGGCAGTCTTACAGCGTAGAACACAGGTCTTTCCAACATTTCCAAGAATGGGGAGGACCCTTTTCAACTTCAGAATTGCTCATAGACTATTTGCCACCCAGCATGATTACAGAACTTTCAGTGTTTACCACTTCAATCATGCATAATAATAATGAATTTAGTAATGTCTTTATCAATTATAATGTCTACATATATCTGAAAATAATATGTATAATTATCATCTACACAAAATTCTGAGAGCAGAATAGGTTTGAACACCTCTGTAGTGGCTTTATATCTCATGGTTGAAGAGCCACTCCTAAAGTGAAATGAATAAGAAATCAGGAATTCCCTGGGCACTGCTGTCACTCCGTTGCCTAGCACTATACTGGCAGGAAGAGTGTTCATATTTATGTGCTAACAGCATGAACTACTTAAGACCATAGTTTCAGCTGTACTTACCAAGCTTTGAGGCTTTGCTTTAGTTGCTTCCTCTAGTGGACTGGCTCACCTGGGTATCCACAAGGCTCTGTCCCTCAGCTCCTTCAAGCCTCTGCTTAAATTCCACCCTTTTAGTGAGGCAAACCCCATGCGGGATTCTCAAGGCCCCCCTAACTTAGTCCACTGCGTTTCCTTTCTTCTAGCACTAATCTCTAATCTCTAGCACTAATTCTCTAAATTACTATAGAATTTTTTTTGTATTATTTTTTCTTTGTCTCCCACCCACTAGAATGCAAGCTCCACAAGTGCAGAGATTTTCTGTGATTTGCTCAGACTCTAAAACAATGCCTGGCATAGTGACTTTTAAAAAAATGATTAAATCTTTAGATAAATTATGTCTTTTTGTTGATTCTGATTGTTCCTCTGTAAAACAAAAACAACAACAAAAACAAAAGGGATAAAACCTCTCCTACTCAATTTACAGACTGGTTTGAGGATCAAGTGAATGTGATCTAATCATTATTCTGAAATTTATGTAATCAAACTTGTATCTCTTTCACATGGGATGCTGCAGGTGAAGTGTGAGAGAAGTGAGGCTTCCCCTCTCTCCTAGAGGCCTACAGTTGGGGATGATAATTCACCTCCTCAGCCAGACACAGTTCAATTCATGAATATGATTGTATTCATTTCATTGACATAACTGATAGTTGTAACTATAAAGATAGGCTACATGTTTTAATTACAAATTATAAGCCAGCCTGCTTCAACTTGGAACTTTTTTACCTAAAATCCCTTTAGCTTCCCAGCTGAGTTGAGCATGATTCTCTACAATCACAGGTATGACAGTTAGGCTTGGCTAGGCTAAGGTGCTCAGTTGTTTGGCAAACACTAGTTTAGATGCAGCTGTGAGGTATTTTTCAGACGTGATTAACATTTACAATCAGTTGATGTTATGCAAAGCAGATTATCCTCCATAACGGGTAGGCCTCAACCAATCAGTTTAAGGCCTTAAGAGCAACGACTGAGGTTTCACAAAGAAGGAATTTTGCCTCAGGACTAAGACTTAAAAATCCTGCCTGGACAAACCCAACTGTATATCCACCATCCCCATCAATACACAGAACATTTCCATCACCCCTCTTGCCGTTTTCCACTGTCCTGATTTCTATTACTATAGATTAGCTCTGACTGTTACAGAACTTCATATACAAGAATTCACACAGTGGGTACTCTTTTGAAAATGGTTTCTGTTGCTTAACCGTGTATTTCAGATTCAACCATGTTGTCATGTGTATCTATAAAGTTAGTTTTTAACTTTTATGTTTAGGTTTCTCATCACCTTGAATTTTTGTATTAGGTGAAAAGTGGAGGTTGAAGTTCACTGCCGTCTGGTAACTCTTCCCAATTGCTCTAGAACAACTTGTTGAAAAGATTTTCCTTCTCCTATCAAATCACCTGAGGTCTTTGCAAAAATCAATTCACTATATATGTGTGTCTATTTTTAGACTATGTTGTTCAATTCCTCTTTCTTACACCAGTTCCACATAGTTTTAATTCTGTAGTCTTACGAGTCTTTAATAAGTCAGTCGGTATGAGTTATCCAATTTTATTATATTAAAAAATAATCACAGGGCTTCCCTGGTGGCGCAGTGGTTGAGAGTCTGCCTGCCGATGCAGGGGACGCGGGTTCGTACCCCGGTCCGGGAGGATCCCACGTGCCGTGGAGCGGCTGGGCCAGTGAGCCATGGCCGCTGAGCCTGCGCGTCCGGAGCCTGTGCTCCGCAACGGGAGAGGCCACAGCGGTGAGAGGCCCGCATACCGCAAACAAAAAAAACAAAAAAAAAAACTCACAGCTATTCTAAGTTGCATTTCCATATAAATTTGAGAATCAGTTTGTCATTTTCAAAAATAAAGGCCTGTTGCTATTTTGACTGGGATTGCACTGAATTAAAGCTCAATTGCTAGAAAACTCTCATCTTGTCAATGCAGGAACATGATACGTATCTCCATTAATTTAGTTAGGTATTATTTAATTTCTCTCAGTAATATTTTGTAGTATTAAGTGTAGAGATCTTGAAAAATTTTCTAAATTAGTATTCCTAAGTCTTTTGTGTTTTATCATGCTACTGTAATAGTTTAATTTTTAACTTTAGTTTCCAAGTTTTTGTTGCTAGAATATGAAAATAAAATTTTTCTGTATTGATCTTATATTTTAAAAAGCAATATTTCTCCAAAGTTAGTTAACTATGGGACTTTTTCATAAAATACATATTAAAAACTCATGAAATTAATATTCTACATAGCAAAATGTAGAAAAACTTGCTTTACTTCTAAGGTAAATTTGGCTTCAGTAAACAACTCTATAATTTGTGATACACTAATGCTCTCAACCACAAAGTCTCCCATAGATCAAAAAATATAAGCTTTATGATGATAATTTTATATCTTATGTTGCTGCTCTTACAAGCTTAGGAAGAAGTGGAATAAACACTCTAGTATAAATGCCATAATTATAAAAGATGTCAAATGTCAATCTTGTTTTTTAAAAACAGTCTTTATAAATCAGTGCAGTAGCACTGCTTTTGCAGAGGCAGGACACAAAGATCTCAAGGTACAGCTCCTCCATGTGCTTCTCCCCTTGGTGTGAACAGGGCCAATTCATTCAGCATTTTCTTCCTCTTCATTTATGCAGGATTCTCTCCCCTTCTCTCTTGGAATTTAGAACTCTCCCAACCTCTTCACCACCAACTTTCTTCTCCTTCAACCAAATAGCAGTGAATCTGAGTTTTCATACTTTGTTGTTGATTGATTTCAATGAAACTGAAATATATCTATGGTAAAATTTAGCAGGAGCAGGCAATTTAACCCTTAATAATAGAATTAAATACCTGTTCACCTCTGTAAAAAAAAAAAAACATCAGCAAGCAGATGGGGAACTACGATGATAGAAAGGGACAAACTGGCCTTTAAATCAAATCGGGATTTTACCTGGAAGAAATCTAATTTAGGCTTTTAAGCTATGCTGTAAAGCAGCGAGGACTGTGAACCCAGGTCTTCACTGTCCAGACACAACACTATTGTCCTGAGATACACAACACAGGGGCCTTCTCCAAGTCGACTTCTAAAAGTCGACTTTCATCTCTGGCTTCTAGAATATGGAGCCCACTCTGTCCAAGCAGAATATGGAGGGCTCATTGTACTCTTATAGACCACTCCTACTCTGCCCCCAAGGATATTTTTTTTTTTAAAGGAACTCATTTTTTTTCTCTTTATTTGTTTTTGGCTGCATTGGGTCTTTGTTGATGTGTGCAGGCTTTCTCTAGTTGCCGCAAGCAGGGGCTACTCTACATTGTGGTGCGCAGGCTTCTCATTGCAGTGGTATCTCTTGTTGCAGAGCACGGGCTCTAGGCGCGCAGGCTTCAGTAGTTGTGGCACACAGGCTCAGTAGCTGTGGCTCGCGGGCTCTAGAGCACAGGCTCAGTAGTTGTGGCGCACGGGCTTAGCTGGTCCACAGCATGTGGGATCTTCCTGGACCAGGGCTCGAACCTGTGTCCCCTGCATTGGCAGGCGGATTCTTAACCACTGTGCCACCAAGGAAGCCCTCCTTAAGGAGATTTTATACATATATATATATACACACTTTTGATCATGCTTATTTCTCAAGTCTCAAGTTCCCTTACCAATGTCTATCCACATCCTTTTTGCCTTTTAACCTTTTCCTAAATTTGATTACAAGGCTTCTAACAAAGTAGCACAACATGGAGCTACAAGCCATCTGTCAACACAAACATGTAACTGTTTTATCAGAAAAGAGAAAAATCTATAGGAAATTTTTCTCCACCCAGAACAAGCTAGGCAAAAAAACAAACTAATTTTGGATTTTCTTCTTACATGTTTTATTTTGCTGCACTTTTCATGAATAAGTTTTTGTTTCTCTGTGTCTGTTTTTATTTTTTTTAATCAACTGAGTTGCAGGATTATAAGGTATACTTTCCCTTAATGTCAAGATAAAAAGGATACCACAGACAAGATGACCAGATTGAATAGTAGTCAGTAGTCTGATCCACTTTAATACTAAGAAACTTATGCAAACTTGGAAATTATGCTCTGTGAGTTTAAAACCTTTTGGTTTGTTTTCTCTCTGGTGTTTTTTTTTTTTTTTGCGGGGGGGGGGGGGGTTCCCACCGCTGAAGATTTTAAAGAACATTTCAAAAATAGAAAAACAGTTTTTTTTGCGGGGGGGGGGGCCTTAAAGAATATGGCATATTTTCCAGGAATGTTTTTGGGGAGGTGGCATCTGGGAATCAGTGGGGTGAGAGACTGGAATAGATATTTTGCAGTTTGAGACATCTCCCCAGATCATCCTGATGCGTTCCTGCACCACCACTATTATTACCTCACCCCCACAAAGACTCATGGGGGCAAAATATAAACAAAAACAAACAAAAAAAAAAGGCATGAAAAACACTGTTTACAACCTTCTTTATAATACACAATTAGGAGCCCAACCCCAAACAAAGTAAGTTATACAATGATCCCTGAAAGCAAAGATAAGATAAGCAGATAATTAAGGTGAATGCTATTAGAAAAACCGTGCTCTGGCTCCCTAGTGTTCTCTGGAATGTATCTCACTAAGCCAATTCTGGCAGTGAAACACAGCAAGCATCTAAGAACAATTCCTTCTGGAACCAAGTATATCCATAGAGATTTTGCTTTATTTTTTTAACAGGGTTAATTTTTAAACTAACTTAAATGTTTATTCTGTTTCTCTGAAAACTTAAAACTGTTTTTCTAATACAGCCCCACCTGCAGCTGATCAAGGTAGCCCAGGTCAGGAAATTATCTATCTAGGTCTTGATGATGCCACAGCCAGTATCAGATCCAACTGCAGCGAGAGGAACATTTCCCAGAAGAGCAGAGAATGGCCTCAGCCTCCCACATTTAAAATGATGCAGAACAAGTCCTAGGAAGTCCTTAACTTCATTCCAGCCACAAGGCAGGTCTGAGAAAGTGCAGTGACATTGAGAAAGGAAGGGGGCAGGGCACAACCTTTAAAAGAATGACAGAGCTGTTGAGGAAATGACATAAACTGGTTAGAACCAACTGGATCCAAGATGGCGGAAACTGATTTCCACTACACCTTGAGCCTCATTATACTCATTTTAAAACATTAGCATATGCTAAATGACACAACCACCCACGCTATGACAGTTCCTAGGCCCACCATAAAAGGCCAAAAAGTGGGCAGTGGCCCAATTGCTGGAAATCCCCGCCTCTTCCCCAAAATAGTTGGAATAATCCTCCTAATCATTAGGCTATGAAATTACCCACCCCTATGAAAACTGACCACCTCGTACCCTGGCGCCTCTCTTGCCTTCTGAGATGGCCCACACTCTGTGGAGTATTTATCTCCCTGAATAAACCTTCCTTCACTTTACTATGGCTCACTCTTGAATTCTTTCCTGTGTGAAGCCAAGAACCCACACTTGGCGGCCGTCCTAGGGACTTGGACGTAAGCTGGGACGTGCCCATCCTCTCCCACCCCACTCTTTTCCCTGCAACAATACTGTGAGGGCTCCACTGTAAACAGCCTCTTCCCCTTGATAGGACTTTTTCTCAGGCAGTGTCTTCAGGCTCTGCTCTCCATATCCCACCTCTGCACATCCACTCTCACCACTCCATGGAAACAGACCATTTGCTTCACCTGCATTGCTTGCTCTTTACTCCTCTGTAAAAACTAAAGACAAAGACTGGTTCTGGGTTTCCAAGCACACCCAGGCCAGGATTCCTTTGATTCACGTGCCATAGTCAAGGAAAGACCCTGCCAACCTCCATGGCCAGCAGCATCCCATCCCTAAATAGCCGAGAAGAGAAGGTTGGATCATAAAGTACCCTGAATAACAATATCAACTGCTAAATCAAAGGTCCACTAAATATTAGTAATTTAACATTTTAGAGGGTGTGTATGTAATCTTATTATTTTTTTTTAAAAAACCTCACTGGGAAAGTGAACACTGTGGTGCACATGAGGTCCAAATCCAGTTCAGCCAATTATTAGCTTATGGTATGGGGAGTTACTTAAGTTTCTGGGCCTGGGATTTCTCACCAGTGTACAGTGGAACTATTACCACCCACATCACAGGACTTCTCTGAAGTTTCAATGAGAGTATATATGAAAGTGCCTAGCATATGCAGTGCTCAAAAAGTGTTACACTTCTTCCCATACTCCCTGAATGGCTTATTTTAACAAATACCCTTCATTTAGCAGCTTCACTCACCTAGGCATGGGCAGAAAAAAAAAAAACAGAGTATACAATGAGAGTTGGAGGGGTTATTTTAAGCTGAGAAAAGAAATGCTGTAGATACAGTCAAGAGAAAAGCAGTGGTGTTTTCCAAACAACATGGCAGACTAAATTTCAAAGATACAGAGTCTCAAGCCTGAGCATCTGCAAAGAATTCCAGAATTCACTCATAGTTAACAAAAGAGCCATCTTCACCGATCAAGGGAGAAGATCTGTTCCTATCACATCAAAATTTCTGGTCACAGGAAAACAGCCATCACTCTTAGCTTCATTTCTCCAGAACAGCAAAGGTTGTGAACACCTAGATTACTCATAGAGTTTTGCTGCTATTTTCATAGTAACCAGTCTCCTCATAACCTAATGATGTATATTATTTTAAAACACAAAATATGCCAATCTTGTTAATTACTCAAATGATGATAATCATGTTTTAGTGAAACACAACAGCACTTGGTTCATCTGACAACACAGTTGGGAAAACCCGTTAAAAAAAAAAAAAGCAGCAATCCTGAGAAAGAAAAATGGAGCTGGAGGAATCAGGCTCCCAAACTTCAGACTATACTACAAAGCAACAGTAATCAAGACAGTATGGTACTGGCACAAAAAAAGAAATATAGATCAATGGAACAGGATAGAAAGCCCAGAGATCAATCCACACACATATGGTCACCTTATTTTTGATAACGGAGGCAAGAATATACAATGGAGAAAAGACAGCTTCTTCAGTAAGTGGTGCTGGAAAAACTGGACAGCTACTTGTAGAAGAATGAAATTAGAATACTCCCTAACACCATACACAAAAATAAACTCAAAATGGATTAAAGACCTAAATGTAAGGCCAGACACTATAAAACTCTTAGAGGAAAACATAGGCAGAACACTCTATGACATAAATCACAGCAAGATCCTTTTTGAGTCACCTTCTAGAGAAATGGAAATAAAAACAAAAATAAACAAATGGGACCTAATGAAACTTCAAAGCTTTTGCACAGCAAAGGAAACCATAAATAAGACCAAAAGACAACCCTCAGAAGGAGAAAATATTTGCAAATGAAGCAACTGATAAAGGATTCATCTCCAAAATTTACAAGCAGCTCATGCAGCTCAATATCAAAAAAACAAACAACCCAAACCCAAAAATGGGCAGAAGACCTAAACAGACATTTCTCCAAAGAAGATATACAGATTGCCAACAAACACATGAAAGCATGCTCAACATCACTAATCATTAGAGAAATGCAAATCAAAACTACAATGAGGTATCATCTCACACCGGTCAGAATGGTCATCATCAAAAAATCTACAAACAGTAAGTGCTGGAGAGGGTGTGGAGAAAAGGGAACCCTCTTGCACTGTTGGTGCGAATGTAAATTGATAGAGCCACTATGGAGAACAGTCTGGAGGTTCCTTAAAAAACTACAAATAGAACTACCATATGACCCAGCAATCCCACTACTGGGCATATACCCTGAGAAAACCATAATTCAAAAAGAGTCATGTACCACAATATTCAGTGCAGCCCTATTTACAATAGCCAGGACATGGAAGCAACCTAAGTGTGCATCGAGAGATGAATGGATAAAGAAGATGTGGCACATATATACAATGGAATATTACTCAGCCATAAAAAGAAATGAAATTGAGTTATTTGTAGTGAGGTAGGTGCAGAGTGAAGTAAGTCAGAAAGAGAAAAACAAATACCGTATGCTAACACATATACATGGAATCTAAAAACAAAAAAACGTTCTGAAGAACCTAGGGGCAAGACAGGAATAAAGACGCAGACCTTCTAGAGAATGGACTTCAGAACATGTGGAGGGGGAAGGGTAAACTGGGACAAAGTGAGAGAGTGGCATGGACATATACACACTACTAATTGTAAAATCGATAGCTAGTGGGAAGCAGCTGCATAGCACAGGGAGATCAGCTCGGTGCTTTGTGACCACCTAGAGGGGTGCGATACGGAGGGTGGGAGGGAGGGAGACACAAGAGTGAAGAGATATGGGGAGATAATGTATATGTATACCTGATTCACTTTGTTATAAAGCAGAAACTAATATACCACTGTAAAGCAATTATACTCCAATAAAGATGTTTAAAACTAAATAAATAAATATAAATAAAAATACAGGCCCAATCCCTAAGAGTTGGTTTGATATTCTGGATTGGGTTTCTGGAATCTGTCATTATTTAAAAAAAAAAAAAAAAAAAAAGCAAAAACCTACCTAAAGCCAGGTCAAACAGAATAAGGTAAACATGATAACTGACACACCTACACCATGACTACACCGCTGTGAATCTGAAGAAAGCTTTCAGGTACAGAGGAGAAAACCTAGTTATGAAACCAAATCACACACCCGAGAAGGGCAGATGCTACTGTTAGGGTAGCAGGTGGGAACCAGGCTGGTGTGGATATTGTGGTAGAAGGCTTTCCGCTGGGTACTACTGTATACGGTTTAAGTTTAAAACCATGTGAATTCACTTTTTCTCAAAAAACAAAACAAAAAACAAAACAAAATTTTAAAAGAAAACACACATCTATAAACCTTAGCATCGTCTCACATGCAAAGAAACTAAACTTTCAATTCAGGACAGTATCTCCTTCATTCCTTTAGATGTCAAATTTTCTATTTTCTACTGGAAAATTGAGGGTTTTTTCCTTTTGAGTTTTGTATAATATAAAATCATGAGAACTGCAGAACTCTTGGCACATGAAGACTCTGCCCAAACCTCTGCACTAAGAGATGACAAAACTCTAGCACAACTTCTAACAGCATTAAGGTCCTGTCCCCAGGATAACCCTAACCCCAGGGGAAAAAAACCACTGCCAGTAGAATTTACTGTTTGTTCCAGCAAATACCAGATAAGCCCTTGACTCCCGCTTCAGAGTATTTACTAAAAAGGACTTAAAATTGTGAATCTTTTCTTGGTCCCTTTGAGATGTATATGTATCTTCTAGAAGTCAAGAGGATCTTTCTCAAGAAACTCAGTCATTCCTTTGAAATGTAATCATCAGGAAGGATAGGGCTTTGGTCTCCCAGACTCTGTGGGAGGACAGAATCATAAGTTTAGTAATGGCCAGTTCACAGACACGGCTGGCCTCATCACATTTATACTGACCAACCTTTTGTTAATTGTCACTTGATGCGCACTCTCTCAGCTCTTCCCCACTCCTTCATTCTCCCTTTAAAAGGCCCACTCACCTAAACACAAATCCAATGGAACTCAACTGCTCCTTCTAGTATTCAGTCAGCAGCTACTGAATAAAATCTGTTTTCATAGCTTCAGCTAGTGTCTGTTTTTTTTAATCTTTGACAGTAGTGCCTTTGATATGTATAAAGAATATGTCCAAAGACCCTAATTAATTTTTTAAATCTCATTTAACATCATAGCACAAAACTGTCCTGGTAAAATGGATTAGAATAAAAGAACTAAAATATTTAATTGATGTCTTTAAGTCTTCTACCAATTCTATAAACATACACACACTATTTAGTACGAATCTAAGTTGCAACTCTGCAGAATGAGCCAAGAAAAACAGAGAAAACGCTAATCCTGTAAACACACACTAAAATTATTTTCATATTACCATTAAAATAAAATTCTCTTGAATCACTTTTCCAAGTAGAATTTGTATATTTCCTGAGTATATATTCAAAGCATAAATTTTTTTTTAAACTTCAGGAAAGATTTTTTTCTTACTTGATGAACTATTTTTGTATTGACTAGAGAATTCATTAATGTAGATCTATTCATGGTGTTTCTGGTATCCAGATTTTGTTAATTTCATGGACCCAAGCAACCAGACGGTTCACTCTAATTTATTCCGAAACTATCACCTTAAGTTCTGTCAACTTCCAAAAGAAATGCCTTTCCTTCTATGGACATTACTATTTTTCTACAAATAAATGAATTTCTACCACCTCAGATGAGTTCTTGTGCAAGAAGCAAACTGGCTATGCTTCAATACATACTAAGTGGCATATTTCTCACCGTTATAGTAATTCAAATGAATGCCTCAGCATAACTATAAACTGTTAAATGTTATGGATGTTGAAAAGCATTCTCTCACACTAGAAATTGAAAGGGTTAATGCACAAACCTCAAATCTACACAGTATTAAAATATATATATTTTTTTCTTACCTCAAGAGCAGTATTTAATCACAGGAATAGCTACATTTAAAATAGACATCTAGAAATACGATGAACACGATCTGCATTAAATATTTTCTGCATGGCATTCATATTCCTACAAATTCAAAACACTTATGGAGTTCAAGGATAATCTGAGGGGGATTCCCTGGTGGCACAGTGGTTGAGAATCCACCGGCCAGTGCAGGGGACGCAGGTTCAAGCCCTGGTCTGGGAAGATCCCACATGTCGCAGATCAACTAAGCCCGTGCGCCACAACTACTGAGCCTGCGCTCTAGAGCCCGTGAGCCACAACTACTGAGCCCGCATGCCACAACTACTGAAGCCCGTGCGCCTACAGCTTGAGCTCCTCAACAAGCCACCACAATGAGAAGCCCGCGCACCACAGCAAAGAGTAGCCCCTGCTCGCCGCAACTAGAGAAAGCCTGTGCGCAGCAGCGAAGACCCAACGCAGCTGAAAGCCCCACCCAAAAAAAAAAAAAAAAAAAAAAAAAAAAGAATAAACTGAGGCCTAAAGATTCAATTAAAAATGTAAGTTGATGCCTAATTTGATTTCTACACACCACTGAATTAATCAAGATGCAGCTACTTTATCATTATCTTAAGATGTCTTATAAGTCCATTAAAATTTTTCTGCAAAAATTTTGCTAAAAGTAAAATCACACAGCTTTTCAAAATGTAAATATCACGTACATTTAAATGCCTAATATTGTGAAAGATTAATAAATTGGCATGTCATCAATTCCCTTAAGCAATAAAGCAGGTACCTAACAGGCAATGACTGTTCACATGATAATGCAGTGAGAAAGCTTGCAGAAAGAAACCTGAAACAAAAACATCTAGAACATAGATATAAAAAGCCATTATTGCTTAACAGTTCACGTTACTGCTGAACTCTTCCAGCTCAAAAAGAGTTTTTTTTCATGGTTTTTAATTTCTGCTTTTAATGGTACAAATGAACTTATTTACCAAACAGAAATAGAGTCACAGAGGTAAAAAACAAACTTACGGTTACCAAGGGGGAAGAGGGGGGAGGAATAAATTGGGAAATTGGGATTGACATATATATACTACTAAATATAAAATAGATAATTAATAAGGACCTACTGTAAAGCACTGGAAACTCTACTCAATACTCTTTAATGACCTATATGGGAAAAGAATCTTAAAAAAGAGTATGTATGGGGCTTCCCTGGTGGCGCAGTGGTTGAGAGTCCGCCTGCCGATGCAGGGGACACGAGTTCGTGCCCCGGTCCGGGAAGATCCCACATGCCGCGGAGCAGCTGGGCCCATGAGCCATGGCCGCTGAGCCTGCGCGTCCGGAGCCTGTGCTCCGCAATGGGAGAGGCCACAACAGTGAGAGGCCCGAGGATCGCAAAAAAAAAAAAAAAAAAAAAAAAAGAGTATGTATGTATCTGTATAACTGATTCACTTTGCTGTACAGCAAAAACAAAACATTGTAAATCAACTATACTGCAATAAAAAATTAATTTAAAAATTTCTGCTTTTATATTTTTCTAAACATTCTTCTCTCAATATTTTTGAGCTATGTCTAAGAATGAAAATAAATAATTTCAAGATATAAATACACTAAGAAATCAAATTCTTTGTAAGGTAAATGAATTAAGAGTAATTATAGACCCTGTAAGCTGAAAGGAGATCAAAGGAATACACACCCACCACTTAGTATAATTCTATTTAATAAAAGATAGCATTTAAAGTTTCTGTTTGTTCTTATGTTGAAATAAAAATTTATTAGTATGTTGACTATATATGCAAAACTTTCCTGAGTTCTTAAATTTAAAAATTGGTGTGCAGATTCTCAAGGTTTCTACTAAGATAATATTATTTGCAAATACTGATAAGGTTTGTTTCTTACTTTCCAATCCTTTAAACCTTTTATTTCTCTCTTTTGTCTTACTGTGCTAGTTAGGACATCCAGAACAAGGTTGAACAGAAATGGTGATTGTGGCCATTACTTTCATGTTCTTTATTTTAAAGGTAATGTTCCCAATACATGTTAAGTTTGATGTTTGCTTTAAATTTTTGGTATATCACTTAGCAAGTTAAGCAATTTTACTTCTACCCTCAGTTTGCTAAGAATTTATCATGACCTAGTGATCAATTTTATCACATATTTTTTGTTTTGTTTTGTTTTGTTTTGTTTTGTTGTTGCGGTACGCGGGCCCCTCACTGTTGCGGCCTCTCCCGTTGCGGAGCACAGGCTCCAGACGCGCAGGCTCAGCGGCCATGGCTCACGGGCCCAGCCGCCCCGCGGCATGTGGGATCTTCCCGGACCGGCGCACGAACCCGCGTCCCCTGCATCGGCAGGCGGACTCTCAACCACTGCGCCACCAGGGAAGCAATCACATATTTTTATTCCAGCTTTGAGATAATATTTTTCTTCTTTAGTTTGAATACATGGCAAATTATTGTAGTGGGCTTTTTAATAACAAACTGTCTCTGAATCCCTGGGAGAAGCCAATTGGCACTCATGTTTATGAATGATATTGACTTACAATTTGGAGTTTATTATAACTTTTACCTCTATAAATTCAACTGATAACATAAATGTGGTTTAACCCTTGTTTGTTAATAGTTTATACATTTTCAGGAATGCAGCATTAACAAAAAGCATCAGAGAAGTATAGTACAGTTGGTCCTCCGTATGCACAGATGCTGAACCCATGGGTGCAGAAGGCCAACTGTACCAGGCAATTTATATGAGGGACTTGAGCACCCACAGATTTTGGTATCTGCAGGCGGTCCTGGAAGCAATCCCTTGCAGATACCAAGGGATGGCGGTACTTTAAATCAGAAAGGTAAGGATACCACTCAAATCTATTATGTTTTGACAATATGTGCAAGTATACGTTCATTTTTGCACAGTACATGTTAGTATATCAACAGATAGTTATTAAGGGCCTACTTTGTACTAGGCACCAATCCATATACTAGAATTAAATCAGTAAACCAGATTAAAACATACACATACACATAAACACACACACCTCTGCCTTTTTAGGGTTCACATATTAGGTGAGTGAGATGGGTAATAAGCACATATAAATAAGAAGCATTGTGTGCAGACTGTGTTAAATTGCTATAGAGAAAGTATGATAGGTGATGGTGAGTACCAGAGTGGGAAAAGGGAAGGTCAATATATATACAATACAAATCACATCTGGAAAAAAATACAATAAAGGAAACTGAAACTAAGCGTTTAGATAAACAGTATAAATTATACTGTTTAGATAAACAGTATAAATACATGAAAGCTCTAATTTTTTTTCTATGAAAAAGACAATTATGACAAGGCTGATAGATGCGATAGAACAGTCGTTTTCAACCTATTTCCTCCCATTGCCACAAAAACAAAGAATGATGCTCAGAAAGTGACCTATCCTCTCCTTCCTCTCTCAGGGAGCATGGTGGAGTGAAGATGAGGCAAATAGTGGCTATTTTCATTATTCAGAGTCAATGTTTTCCAAACAGTGGAACTATATCTTAGCAATATATAATTTACAGTGCACTTCACAAGTGGCAAAAAATAACTACAGTTGGTAATATTTCAAGAGTCTGGCTACCTGCATTTTAAGGTCCCCTAAAAATCTGATACTCTATAATTCCACAGTTAATTAGTAAACAAGCACCCAAATTAACATCACGTGGACACAAATATTTTGTGTCTTTATCTTACACATTTACTAAGATAGAAAAATTTCCCAAATTAAAAATTGTATCAGTTCAGGCTGCTATAATAAATTACCATAGACTGGGTGGCTTAAACAACAAATACTTATTTCTCACAGTTCTGGAGGCTGGGAAGTCCAAGATCAAGGTGCAGGTAGATCCAGTGTTTGGTGAGAACCTACTTCCTGGCTTGCAGATTGCTGTCTTCTTCTTGTATCCTCACATGTTATAGAATATAAGGGCACTAATCCCATTCATGAGGTCTCTACCCTCATGACCCACTTATCTCCTAAAGGCTTCACCTCCTAATACTGTCACATTGCGGCTGGGATTTCAACACATGCATTTGGAGAAGACACAAACATTTAGTCCATAACATGAATAGTTAATAATCTATCATTTCGGCCTGTCCAGCCTGTCCCCCATGCTGTGGGGAATCGTACCACAATTTTCTTTTGGGAATGCACCCAACCCTTGTACTCATCCATGTAGTTTGGGTGAGCTAACCTGGCTCCAAAGGTGGGCATATGAAGTAGGCCTGCTTAATAAAATGAACATCTACATGGGCCAAAGTAATTGAATCAGAAAATAAAGACACGTTTTACAAATAAGCTTAATGAAAATGAGAGTCAAGACTTTTGTTGAAGATACTAGGATATAGATATTCTCTTTGCACTGAGTTTACTAAACTTACAGAATATAGACCTGCAGCAGCCGGTGCTTATGTTTGATACTATTCAGAAAACCACATGAAAATAAAGACCCAAGTTATTGGGTATATAGAGGGGTGGAGAAGAGACAGACAATAGAAAGAGGCAGTCCCCCCTTTGAGCATCTGGGGTCCTATAATGCATAAAGCCATGAACTTGAATTTTTCAGTTATATTGTTAAAGCGATTTGTGTTTTGTTTCTGACATTCACAATTAAAATTTCCCAACTGATAGGCCAATTAGTTCCCCCAATTAATTCAACTGGCTTAAAAATCCACTGTGCCTCCAGTAAACTTAGTTGAAACTGACATAAATGCTGCATTTTTTAAGTTTTGAAATGATCATAAAATTTGTTCAGGAAGCAAAATACTGAAATTTATACATTAACAGAAAGCTACATAAAGTAGATTTACACACATTTATTAATACATAATATGTTTCAGAGACAAAATATCACTGTTTTCAAAATTTCAAGGTAACTGAAAATTTAAAGATGAAATTAATTCACAGTTCTATGTTATATAACAAACTATGGCAAGTGTATGTTTATTTTCCAGCTCATTAAAAATTATCAATCTATTTACCTAAGTTACAATTTTATAATTTGCAAACATTGCATAGTCTACGTTTTCTTTTTTAAAATAAAAATCTTAGTGAATTTGGCATTTTGACTAAAAGCTTTCATGTTTCCCATCTAAGGTATCATATTAGACATAATACATGACATTTGAACTGAGACAAAGGGAAATCTGAATCAAATTCATATCCAAAAAGTATAAACCAACTTAAACTCTGACTGAGAAAGCTAGGAGCTAGCAGTAATTTAGCCACTGTATCCAAGTCAAACTTTGGATACCTGATGAAACAATTACAGAATTCTAAAATTTCCACTTGAGTTTAGCACTTAGAGTTATATGAAATGTCCTGGAGAGGAAAATTCCCCTTCTTCATACACCTCGTTAAAGCTACAGAAGCTATAACAGTACAAACAAATTTAGTAATTTCTCAAACTTTTCTAAGATTTAAAAAAATAAAAACTTGGTAAGGTTTTTGGAATTTTACTGATTATTTTTCTTTACTGTACATTTTAGTCAGCCAGGAAATTCACTATTCTCAATGGCTTAAACAAGATAGCTCTCTCCTATTTTACCTTAGCACATATGCTTTCTTATAAAGTCCCAAAGATACACTAGCTGAAAAGATCTGTAATCTCAAGTGCAATATATAGGGTTTTAGAAGATACAGACTTCCACAGAACCAGCCATGCTGGTGGCAAAAGGCAAAATATTGGGTTGACCATAAAGTTCCTTTGGTTTTTAAGTAAAAATAAGAGACACATTTTTCATTTTCACCAAGAACTTTATTGAACGACATATGGTTCCACTACCTTCTGCCATTTTTCAGGAAACTTCATAATTCCATCTTCCCAAAATTTTTATCTTTTTGATCAAAGAACTGTTCCAGGTGCCTTTTACATTCTTCCATGGAACTGAAATTTTTTCCATTAAGAGAATTTTGTAAAGACCCAAATAAATGGAAATCCAAAGGTGCAATGTCTGGTGACTATGGCGGATGAATCAAAACTTCCCAGCCAAGCTGTAACAGTTTTTGCCCGGTCATCAAAGAAACATGTGGTCTTGCGTTATCATGATGGAAGATTATGCATTTTCTGTTGACTAACGCTGGACGCTTTTCGTCGAGTGCCGCTTTTGTTTAGTCTAATTGGGAGCAGTACTTGGTGGAGTTAATTGTTTGGTTTTCCATAAGGAGCTCATAATAGAGTACTCCCAATCCCACCATATACACAATATCACCTTCTTTGGATGGAGACCGGCCTTTGGTGTGGTGGTGGTGGTTCATTTCGCTTGCCCAACGATCTCTTCCATTCCACATTATCGTACAGTATCCACTTTTCATTGCCCGTCACAACTTGTTTTAAAAACAGAACGTTTTTGTTACGTTTCAGTAGAAAGTAGCATGTGGAAATATGGTCAAGAAGGTTTTTCTCGCTTAGCTGATGTGGAACCCAAAGGTCAAAGTGATTCACATAACCAAGCTGGTGCAAATGATTTTCATCGCTTGAATTGGGTATTTTCAGTACGTTGGCTGTCTCCCGCGTGGTGTAACGTTGATTCTTCTCAATTTATTGTTTTGATTTGATCACTATCAACTTCAACTGTTCTACCCGACCATGGAGCATCATCCAGTGAGAATCTCCAGCATGAAACTTCGCAAACCACTTTTGACATGTTTGATCAGTCACAGCACCTTCTCCATACACTGCACAAATGATTTTTGTGTTTCACTTGTGTTTTTACCTTTCTTGAAATAATAAAGCATAATATGCCGAAAATGTTGTTTTCTCCCATCTTCAGTATTAAAATGACTATACAAAAATTCATCAATTTTGATAAGTTTCTTAAAAAATGCATGCTAATATGACAGCTGTCACAATACAAGCTAATAAAATTGTTCTAATGAAGTTAAAGACAAGGAAGCGCTACTAGAGCCATCTTATGGAAAAAAACAAATGAACATTTTGGCCAAAGCCATTATTGCCATGAACTTACCACAAGGGTCACGTTTGTTATTGCTTAGCTAACCACAGGAAAACACATACCTGTGGAAATAATTAAGCTCGAAAAAGCAGAAGTTATGCATTTATAACATCTAATTAACCTGATATAGTTCCTTCAGTATAACCTCTCCCCGAGGGCGAAGGTCAAGTCTCAGCCACCATTTGACTTCCTCAAGATGCCTTACAAAAGGCCTTGCACATATTTAAAAACAAACAACAACCCACAAAACTTGTCTTTCTTCCCAAGGCCTTAAAACACTCAGTAAAAATTTGAGGAAAGGTAGGAAGCATTCACTTATGATCTACTTGACTTGAGAAAGTATATTTGTGAAGAAAACTCACGTTCTTGTGATGGTGCTGGCAAAGCCTGGTGTTCTCTTAGGTTATGAGAAAAATGGTAACTATAAAAGAAGAAGCACGACTTTGGAAAATATGAGGCTTTTTGAAATCATACTGACCAGGTCATTTGTTGAAAATTATTAAGCTGCTTCCCAGTCATTTATATAGCTGTTCAATTGGTTATTTTTTAGGGTCAATGCAATGCCTTCATTATAGAAATTGCTATCAACGTTCAGAAATGTTTGCCACTGAGTGTTTTAATTGTTGCTCTATGATCAGTATGTACTTTTTTTTTTTTTTTTT